>NW_005843019.1:366437-366755 GCF_000455745.1 Alligator sinensis
GAGTCAGGAGATACAGACAGAAGCAGCATCCAAAAAGAATGTTCTAGCTGTTTGAAAACCTACTTTTGACACTCTAAACCTTAATAAACTCCAGACTAGGCCAAAAGAGGTGTTCCTGGGCCTAAGGTCATCAGTTGTCAGAAACTCCCAGCTAGTACCAAATTCTTCTTTTTGTGTTTTGCACAGGTCGGTTTATCCCAGTGAGATCATACATGGAGCGGTAGCATATGTATCTGTATTGTACTAACAAAAGGATGAACTGAAGGTTTCCAAGCCTAGCAGCACGTCTCACCTAACAGGAAGCAAGAACAATATGGA
>NW_005843019.1:366765-378569 GCF_000455745.1 Alligator sinensis
TCATAACATATATGCATAACACATGACACCTTTCTGCTATTAGATAACTATTCTTTTATAATTTTGGGTGGAACATAATTCACCCCAGATAACTCAGTTCAGATATTCATTTCACCTCCTTGGAAGGGACAGAAGGCTCTTTAAGCTCTTTATCAGCTGGGGAATTTGGCAGCTCTGGAACAACAGCTGATGGTACTCAACCTTGCATTTGATTGGCATGTCTGTGTAGGGTCTTGCCATCTTGAGTCTTGATCTTTTATGACTTCTCCAGGAAGCTTTTGGAGAGTGTTGGGGACAACTTCCTGGTGTAAGTGCTGGTTGCGGCCAACTAGGAGCCTTCTTGACCTGCTGCTCACAAACAGGGAAGAATTGGTGGGGAATGTAGTAGTGGATGGCAACTTGGGAAGCAGTGACCATGAGACGATTGAGTTTGGGATCCTGAGGAAAGGAAGGATGGAAATCAGTAGAGTAAGGACTCTGGGCTTCAGAAAAGCAGACTTAGATTCACTCAGGGAATTCATGGGCAGGATCCCCTGGGAAGCCAGATTGAGGGGGAGAGGAGTCCAGGAAAGCTGGTTGTACTTCAAAGAAGCCTTACTGAGAGTGCAGGAACAAACCATCCTGATGCACAGGAAGACTAGCAAGTATGGTTCCTGAATTAGTCAAATGGATTTGGACCTGATCTGGCTAATTTGACCAGGGACATGAAAAAATTTCCTAAAAAAAAGAACACTAGCAAGCATGGCAGAAGACCAGCTTAGTTTAGCAGGGAACTCTCCAGTAAACCAAATCACAAAAAGGAAGCTTATAAGAAGTAGAAACTTGGGCATATAACTAGAGAAGAATATAAGAGCATTGCTCGGGCATGCAGAGGTGAAATCAGGAAGGCCAAAGTGCAATTGAGGATGCAGTTAGCAAGGGATGTGAAGGGTAGCAAGAAGGGTTTCTACAAGTACGTTGGTAGCAAGAGGAGGATCAGAGAAAGTGTGGGTCCCGTACTGAATGGGGGAGGCAACCTTGTGACAGGAGATGCAGAAAAGGCAAGGTCAGCTCCCAGACTACTTTATTAGACAGCACAGTTCGGGGAGGAAGTTAACAGCCAACTGTATCAAAAGAACAGGTTAGGGACTATTTAGAAAAGGTGGACATATACAATTACATGGGGCCACATAGGATGCACCCAAGGGTGCTGAAAGAGTTAGCTGATGTGATTGCAGAGCCACTGGCCATCATCTTTGAAAACTCATGGCAACCAGGAGAGGTCCCAGATGATTGGAAAAGGGCAAACATAGTGTCCATATTTAAGAAAGGGAAAACAAGGATCCAGGGAACTACAGACCAGTCAGCCTCACCTCACTCCCTGGAAAAATCATGGAGTAGATTCTCAAGGAATCCATTTCTAAGCACCTGGAGGAGGAAAAGGCAATTAGGAACAGTCAGCATGGATTCACCAAGGGCAAGTCATGCCTGACCAATCTGATTGCCTTTTATGATGAGATGAATGGCTCTGTGGAAGTTGGAAGACCAGTGGATGTTGTATACCTTGATTCTGGCAACGCGTCTGATACAGTCACCCACAACATTCTCGTTGGCACGCTAAAGAAGTCCAGGCTGGATGAATGGACTGTAAGGTGAATACAAAACTGGCTGGAGCATCAGGCTCAGAGGGTATTAATCAATGGTTCAATGTCTAGTTGGCATCAAGTGAAGCGTCCCAGGGGGTCAGTCCTGTGGCTGGTTTTGTTTAATATGCTCATCAACAACCTGGAAGATGGTAGTCAGTATACCCTCAGCAAGTTTGCAGATGACACCAAGCTGGGGGAGTAGCAGATATGCTGGAGAGTAGAGCTAGGATTCAGAGTGACCTCAACAAATGGGAGGATTGGGTCAAAAGAAATCTCGTGAGGTTCAACAAGGACAAGTGCAAAGTCCTGCACTTAGGATGGAAGAATTTCACACACCGGTGCAGGCTGGGGGCTGACTGACTGGGCAGAAGCTCTGCAGAAAATGACCTGGGGGTGACAGTGGACAAGAAGCTGAATATGAGCCAGTAGCGTGCCCTTGTTGCCAAGAAGGTTAATGGCATCTTGGGCTGCATTGGTAGGTGTGTTGCCAGTAGGTCCAGGGAAGTGATTATTCCTATCTATTCAGCACTGGGGAAGCCACATCTGGAGTACTGTGTTCAGTTTTGTGCTCAGAGGCACAACCAGGCACAGCACTGGAGCAGTTGTACAGATGAAAAAATAACAGCTGCTGCCACAGCCATATCTCCAGCACTGGCAGCCAGAAGTCACTGCTGTCTCCATGCATCACTGCTGTCCTGGATGCCCAGTTGCCCTGCTATACCTCTGGCAAGCAGGCACATAAGAACAAGGACAGAAGACAGCGAAGCATCAAAACTGTGTGATTTATCTTGTAAAGAGCTGTTCTGACTGCGGAGGAGTTTGCTCTGAGCTCTCTAGGAAAACAGTCATCATTTTACAATAGGAATTTGGCTTTTGGTATAAATGAAACGTGGCCTTTGCTCACCTGGGTGTTTGGCTTTTCTTCTCCATTCTTAAATTAATAACATAAAAAGAGATAGAGCAGAATAAATAATGCATTAAGAATATTCAAATAATGTTTCAATGAAAGTTCATAAGTAAAAAAGCAATGATACACGTACCCTGTGGGAGCATTTTTTTTTTCACTTATACAGTTAACAGGCGCTATTATACTATCAGTATTATCTTTAGTTATCATCTTTATATCATCCTCAACCTCCTCCGCTGATGAAAATGAAAATGTATATTGGGCTTTCCTTTGCAAATCTTCCTTTGAGAACACTGGCAAATGTTTCCCTGATTTCATTGAAAATAGAGGGATCTTTTCTTATTACTTTCAAGTGGATGAAAGTATTACATTACAGTGGATGAGAACTACAATTTCTAAAGTTAAAATAATGTAATGTCTTTTCTTTCAGGAATTCCCATAGTTTGTCCACAGCTCTTTATATTTTTATATGGATGACAAGCAAAAGCAGCCACCACAATCAGCATAGCAGCATCTGGCTTGGGTACGGAGTTGCCTTGCTATGCCTTTGCTGACCAGACTGTCACATGTCACAAAAATGAAGGAAATTTAGCATTCACATTTTCTTAAGACTTAGATTAGGGGTCAGAAACCATTAGAAGTGGGCTGAATTAGTGCAGCTCAGTCTGAATTCTGGCCACCAGTTGCAAACCACCTGCCATCACCAAGGGGACACTTGCGTGCCTATACACAAATGCCAGAAGCTTGGGGAATAAACAGGAGGAACTTGTTCTCCTGCTAAATGCAAATAACTATGATGTCATAGGGATAACAGAGACCTGGTGGGACTCCACCCATGACTAGACCAGGGGTACAGACGGCTATACCCTGTACAGGAGGGATCGAGTGGACAAAAGGGGCGGGGGTGTAGCTCTCTATGTCAAGAAAAGCTACACATCCCTGCAAGTCAACATTGGCAGCCATGGTGGAAGACTTGAGACCCTCTGGGTTAAAATCCATGGGGAACATAGCACAGGGGATACTATGGTGGGAATCTACTACAGACCCCCTACCCAGGGTCAAGACTTTGACCAGGAGTTTGCCAGGGAATTGGCTGAGGCCGCACGATCTCAGTGTATGGTTGTCATGGGAGACTTTATCTACCCAGGTATCTCGTGGGAGGAACGCTCAGCCAAATCTAAGCGGTCGCAAACCTCTCTCTCATGCGTGGATGACCTCCATCTGATGCAGGAAGTCTACAGGCTGATGAGAGGTAAAGCACTGCTTGACCTCATACTGGCAACTGGGGATGACCTAATCAGCAACCTAACGATCGATGGGAAGCTGGGTGACAGTGACCATGAGCTGATCACCTTCACCATCTGCCATAAAGCTGGCAAGTCAGTCAGTAATACACAAGTCCTCAACTTCAGGAAAGCTGACTTTGACAAGCTCAGGAGCCTTGTCAGTGAGGCCCTAAAGAGCCACAAGCTAAAGGGGAGGGGAGTTCAGGATGAGTGGTTGCTCCTCAAGGGAGCAATCCTGGATATGCAAGCAAAGTCCATCGCGTCTCGGAGGAAAGGCAGCAAAAGGACACAGCAGGCCCCTTGGCTCTCCAGAGAACTAGCAGACCTCCTGCGTCTAAAAGAAAGACCTACAAAGGATGGAGGACTGGATCCACCACCAAGGAAGAATACACTGCACTGGTCCGGACCTGCAGAGAGCAAACCAGGAAAGTCAAGGCTGCAACTGAACTCCAGCTAGCTACAAATATCAAGGACAATAAAAAGTCCTTTTTTAGATATGTAGGGAGCGGGAGGAAAAGCAAGGGCAACATTGGACCCCTGCTAAACCAGATGGGGCAGCTGACAACTGATGCCCAGGAAAAAGCAAACTTGCTAAATGGGTACTTTGCGTCAGTTTTTCACCAGTCCCATGGGACAGCCCTGCCCACTGTGGGTCAGGGATCCCTGGGCAAGGGAGATTCCTTACCCTCCATCAAAGCTGACCTCATGAAGGAACACCTTGACAGGCTGGATACCTTCAAGTCAGCCAGCCCTGATGGTTTAAACCCTAGGATACTCAAGGAGCTGGCGAGCATCATAGCTCAGCCCCTGGCACAGATCTTTGAGAACTCCTGGCGCTCTGGTGTAGTGCCTAAAGACTGGAAGAGGGCCAATGTGGCGCCTATCTTCAAGAAAGGGGGGAAAGTAGATCTGCCTAACTACAGGCCCATCAGCCTGACCTCTATCCTGGGGATGGTCTTGGAAAAGTTAATCAAAGAGGCCATCCTGAACAAACTGGCTGACGGCAATATCCTGAGGGATAGCCAGCACGGGTTTATTGTGGGTAGGTCTTGTTGACCAATCTCATTTCCTTTTATGATCAGGTGACCTATCATCTAGACAAGGGGAAAGAGATTGATGTCATTTATCTTGACTTTAAAAAAGCTTTCAACCTGGTATCCCATGATCACCTCTTGGTAAAACTGGCTAAATGCAGCCTCGACTTCACCACAATCCGCTGGCTGGGGAATTGGCTCCATGGTCAGACCCAGAGGGTGGTGGTTGATGGAAGTCAATTGTCATGGTGTGCAGTGACCAGTGGGGTCCCCCAAGGCTCTGTCCTTGGGCCTATACTTTTTAACATCTTCATCAATGATATAGACATTGGTGTCAGAAGCAGGCTGGCCATGTTCACCAACGACACCAAACTCTCGGGTAAAGCATCCACACCTGAGGACAGGAGGGTGATCCAGGCAGTTCTTGACTGGCTCAGAAAATGGGCGGATGAGACCCTGATGGTGTTTAACACCGAAAAATGCAAGGTTCTCCACCTTGGGAGGAAAAACCTGCAGCATACTTATAGGGTTAGCAGTGCTACGCTGGTTAGCACTACAGATGAAAGGGACTTGGGAGTCCTGGTTGACCACAAGATGAACATGAGCCTTCAATGCAATGCTGTGGCTAGTAAAGCAAGCAAAATTCTGGTTTGCATCCATAGATACTTCTCAAGCAAATCCCGTGACGTTATTCTCACCTTGTACTCGGCCTTGGTGAGGCCGCAGCTGGAGTACTGCATCCAGTTTTGGGCTCCACAATTCAAAAAGGATGTGGAGAAGCTTGAGAGTCCAGAGGAGAGCCACGCGCATGATCAGAGGTCAGGAAAACAGACCTTATGATGAGAGGCTGAGAGCCATGGGACTCTTCAGCCTGGAAAAGCGCAGGCTCAGGGTCAATCTCATGGCCACCTATAAGTTTATCAGGGTTGTTCACCAGTATCTAGAGGAACGTCTGTTCACCAGAGCACCCCAAGAAATGACAAGATCGAACGGTCACAAACTCCGCCGCGACCGATTCAGGCTGGACATAAGAAAGAACTTTGTCACTGTCCGAGCCCCCAAGGTTTGGAATAGACTGCCACCGGAGGTGGTTCAAGCACCCGCTTTGAATGCCTTCAAGACACATTTGGATGCTTATCTTGCTGGGATCCTATGATCCCTGCTGACTGCCTGCCCCTGGGAAGGGGCTGGACTCGATGATCCTTTGGGGTCCCTTCCAGCCCAAATGTCTATGAAATCACTCCCCCCACCATTGACTGCTGTCAGTTCTTCCAGATGCTGAATTGCTGACTGCGGGGCAGGATAAAAATCACTTGGAAGGCTGGATCCAACCCACAGGCTATCAGTTGCCAACCCCTGATATACTCTCTCCCCTGTTAACACTCTTTACCATAAAGGACTGTCAGTAGGGGCGTGTGAAGCGGGCCTTATTCAATTTAGATTCAGATTCAGCCCAAATCAGGGACAGTGATTCGATTAATTGATTCAAATCACTGTGCCTGATTCAATTTGGCCAAATCCAAATCTGAAGATTCAATGCTGATTCGGAAAATCAGTTATTCAGACATAGACAGAGTTTTAGACGTTTTTTCTACATACCTCAAGGTACCAGCGCGGCTTGTGAACGCTGCGATGCTGGGGGCATGGAGCGTCCCACAGAAGTTGGGGGGGGGGGGCCTTCACGTGGTCAGCAGCAAACCTGGAAGTGAACTGGAAGTACTTCCAGCCCACTTCCGGGTCCAGCAGGGAGCACGAGTAGGGGATTCCCTGCACCCCCCCCAGCTTGGCAATCAGCCATGGGAGGAGTCCGGGTGCCCCCCTGAGATCCAGGAGTCACCAGTTGCTGAACTGGGGGGGGGCATGGGGGGAGGGGGAGCCTGGCACACTCCCCGGCAGACCCAGAAGTTGACGGGAAGTGCTTCTGATCCACTTCCAGGTCTGCTTCCGAGCATGCTAGGATGCCACCCATGCTTCTGTGGGACGCTCCAGGTGCCCCAGCATCACAGCACTCACGAGCCCCTGCTACCTAAAGGTGTGCAGAAAAAACATTTAAAGCGGTGTCTATGTTTGAATTGCCAAATCTTTCCGAATCGATTCAGAGGGTTCCGATTCAATTTGGAGAGATTAAAGGATCCTCTGATTCAATTTGGATTCAGAGATTCAGCCACTGAATTGGGCTGAATCTCTGCCAAATCGAATCAGGGACTAAAGTTTTGCACAGCCCTAGCTGTCAATAGGAATTCCTGAAAGACCATATCTATTCGTCATAAAGAAATGTATATTCAACGTGTGTGTTTAGCCACAGTATGATATTTCTTAGCCTAGTTTTACTCATACTGTTTTTAAAAGTTAAATTTTAAAAACATCAGAAACAAGCAAAATACTCTTATGAGACCACAGCCTCATAAAAAGGGGCTTTTTTGTGGGGAGGGAAAAGAGGGAAGGGAAGAGGGTAGAGAATGATACTTACTTAGCTCCTCCTGGAGTTTTCCTTTATAAAAGAGAATAAATAAGCAGTTAGTACAGGAGTATTTCTTCTTCCCTCAACATTAAAATGCCTACTGGGAAATAGGCAACATATGTGCTGCATATTTAGGGCAGTGAGAATATTGAATCATAGAAAAGGAAGGCTGGAAGGGACTTCCATAGGTCATCTAGTCCAACCCCCTTCCTGAGGTAGGATCACCCCTATCTAAACCACTCTAAGCAAAACCTTGTCTAACCGATTGGTAAAATTACACAGCAAACACTGACACACAACCAGAAGGCATGACTCCCAAATATGCCAGAGGTACAGCTGGCGGACAATGGCAGCCTCTTTTGGCTTCTATTAAAGGTGTTAAAATATGCTTGAGAGATCCCAAGTAGAGGGCCATGCCTCCCACTACAGAGAAAGGCAAAAAGCCCCATGGTCCAGATCAATCTGACCACGGGGTAACATTGCTTCATGACCCCACATGAAGCAATTGGTTTGACCCGGAGTGAAAGGGTAAGACCCTTTAGCCAGAAACAAAGCCAGACTAGGCTTTGTTCCTAGTCAGAGTACTGGTATACCCTAGGGGTGTGTGAAGTGGGCAGTACTTGATTTGGATTTCGCCCGATTCAGGGGACAGTGATTCAAGTCGCTGATTTTGATCGCTCTCCCGGTTCAATTCAGCCGAATCTGAAGATTCTATTCCGGTTCATAAAATCAGCGATTCGGACATAGACACAGCTTTTTATGTTTTTCCTACATACCTTGACGTAACAGGTACGACTTGTGAACCCTGACATGGTGGGGCAGATGGAGTGTCCTACAGAAGTGCAGGGAGGGGTCTGCTGCCCCCAGGTGCCCCCCAGACCCAGGAGACACCAGCCGCTGAGCCGGGGGACAGGGGGAAGGGGGTCCCCCATGCGCTCCTGTGGGACACTCCATCCACCCCACCATCTCAGCATTCATGAGCCACACCTGAACCTCAAGGTATGTAGAAAAAACATATAAAGCTGTGTCTATGGTCAAATCATTGAATCTCTCTGAATCTATTTGGAGGCTTCTGATTTGATTCAGAGAGATTAATGTGTCTCCTGATTCGATTTGAATGCGGAGATTTGGCCGGCAAATTGGCCCGAATCTCCTCCAAATCGAATCAGTGACTGAAGTTTTGCACACCCCTAGCATAACTCAGTCCCAGTCCACAGCCTTGGCTGTAGGCAATACTCACTGCTTCTGAGAAGCCAACCTCCCCCCATCCCTCCCCCAAATCCTAATACATGTAGCAACAGAAGGGCAGGGGGGGGGGGGGGAATATTTCTTGGTCTCATATGGCAACCAGCAAAGCCCAAAAGAATGGGAAATACCCACAGTATAGCATAGCTACTCCTAGGTCATCCCTGATTAATGTTTGTCCAAATTCCTGAAGACCTACAGTGATGGGGAATTCATAACATCCCTAGGCAGTTTATCCTACTGTCTCGCTATTATAACACTGAAGATGTCCGTAGTATCCATTCTGAACCTATTTTGCTGAAGCTACAAGCCATTGGCCCATGCCCTGCTCCCTGCAGCAGGAGATAAAAGGTGCTTTCCCTCTTCTTTATGGCAGCCCTTCAGATATTTGAAGACTGCTATCATGTCCTCTCTTAACAGACTTTTTGCAAGCAGAATGTGCCAGTTTTCTTCATCCTCTCCTCATATAGCTAGCCATTTATCATTTTTGTTGCCCAGCTCTGGACCCTTCCTAACTTCTCCCTGTCCTTTTTAAAATGTGAAGCCCAAAACTGCACCCAGTACTTTAGATGAGGCCTAACCAGTCCTGAATAAAGAGGCACTGTCATCTCCTGTGCCCTGAAACTTGTTCTTTCTGTTGATGCAGCCCAAAACTGCATGTGCCTTTTCTGTTGCTGTGTCACATTGAAGACTCATATTGGGCACAACTATGTGAGATGCTTTACTCAAGATTAGAGCAAATTATTGCACAGTAATCATCCTCATCTACATGTGCAGATGCATACTGTGCAATAATTTGCTCTAATTGTAAGTGCATTTGCTACCTGTAAATACAAGTAGCAAATTTACTCAGTAATTAGTGTGCAGTATAACACATGTAGATGGCCAGCTGGGAGCACATATACTCCCAGGCAGCCAGGCATCAGGGCAGGAGTTTGCTTCTTACCCCTGGGAGCTGCCTGCTGCTGGAACAGGCTCTGCCATGGGAGCCCAGGCAGGAACAATGTCCCCCTGCCCCAGCAGCAGGGAGCTTCCAGACCCCACTCTGCAATGATGGAGCAGGGGCTGGGAGCTCCCTGCTGCTGGGGCAGGGGGATATTGTCTCCACCTGGGCTCCAATGGCAGGCTGACCCAGCAGCACTCATTTCCCAGGGACAGGGAGTGATCTTCCAGCCCCTACCAGAAGACAGCTGTCTTCTGGCCCCATACTCCCTGCCAGCCTCTGGGCTACCACCCAGGGGGAGCCTAGTGCTCCCCCTGGCTGCTGGAAGAGGTCAGTCCAGGCCCAGTGGGGGCAGGAGTGGACTGCTGCCATGATCAGCAAATCTGGTCCTGCTTCCTCACATGTGTAGACTGCCTGCGGTGGGTTTACAGAGTAAATTACTCTAGAGTAAACCACCCTGGGGGCATTTGCATGTGTAGATGTGTCCATTGAATCTGTGATCCACTAAGACTCTCAGACTTTCTCTCCAGTGCTTTCTCTCCAGTGCTGCCATCCAGCCAGGTGTCATGCACACAGCTCTTTGCTCCCTGACTCCTTGCTGTGGTGAACTCCCAGGCAAACTCCCTCTCTGCTTCAAGTTCCTTCTCTTTGCAAAGGGGTGCCTGGCCTGGGTCTGCCTGGCTCTGCTTGCCAGCTTGCTAAACCAGCCCCACTTGAAGCAGATGATTGCACATCCATCTATGACTGCAAACCTTACTAAGCAGTCTCTCCAAAAATGGGAACAAGTCAAACACACAGATGCAACAAATCAGACATCCAGAATATCTGATCTTCAGACCACCAGCTCCTGGAAAATCATCCTACAAGCAGTCCCACTGATGAGTTGTTCCTCTTTCTTCTCACAACTGCTCCCAGGCAAAGCCCCTTTCTGTTTGCTGCTCCTCTTGTCATTGGAAAATAAGTTCTGAAGTTACAGACTTCATCATGATCTGCATGCCCAATTGCCATCCTATTTGCTCACCCTGTGTGGGTGTATCAACACAAGCATGTACACTTGCAGCAGCTCAAATATAAACAGCACAAATTTGTGCCAGAGATTTTTGCTTCAGTGCACATGCCTGGACATGTACTTTGGTGTGGGGCAAGTTGTGCCACTTGGGGCAAAAAGACCCTGCCCAGCTTCTTCCAGATCTGCAGCCAGGGGGAGCTAAAGCCTGGTGCTGGCCTCAGCAGTATAAACAGCTGCCCTGGCAAGCAGCTTAGGGAGCCTCTGAGGCCCAGCCAGTTGGTATCTGGGGACAGTAGCTCCTTGTGCCAGCTAGACTGCCCTAACCTAGAGCGGCCCCTGCATCTTCTACCCACTGCCGAAGCCTGGTAGTGGGGGCTGCTGCCTGGCTGTGACCTGCTGCCACCTGTAACAGCTTCCACCCCCTTGGACCTGTGGCCCCATGACTGCATGGCTACCAGACCTGGATGGGGTGCCCACACTCTGCCATCTGGTCAGCTATGGCCCAGAAGATGAGCTCCTTGTAGTGGCCCACTTTGAAGTGTCAATGCATGTCCTCTTGGCCCCAAATGACCAAGAGGTCAGCCACTTCACCTGCCCTCCAGCTGGGTCCCCAGTGCTGGCCCTGGACAGGCTTCCCACCATTTGTTTTACCAACAGCAATCCTGGTGTTCCCTGTTTAAAACTTGCAAATACTCTGATAAGAAACCAAAATATGCTGATTAAAACACCCAAAATATTGTTCTTGTGCTAGTAAAATGGAATGCCACTATAGAGAGAGATCAGCTGGGCAATGTTTTATCGATATATTTACGAATTTAAAGCAATGAGTGGGGGTGGGGAGCTTGTGGGTTGGTGCAGGGTTTGTGGGGGTGAGGTTTGGGGGTATAGGACTTGTGCAGGGGTTTGGGGTATGTGGCTGGGTATGTGGGTGAGGGGTTTGTGGGGGTGGGTAGGGGATGTGGGTGCTGGGGTGGATTGTGGGGTGACTGTGGATATGGGTGTTGTAGGTGGATTGGGTAGGGGGATTGGTGTGGGAGGGATGTGGATGAATAGTGGGGGAATTTGGGATGTGGGGTGGCTGTGTAGTGGGGGCTGCTGAGGAAAGGTGGGTCCCCTGCCTTTCGACAGGCTGCAGCCCCCCTGCACAGCACATGGACTGCCCCTCACAGGGCCCACAGCTCCCCCCACAGAGCCACAACCCCCCCCACAAGGCCCACTGCTCCCCCTCAAGGGCCACATGCCCCCACACAGCTAACATGCCCACTGCATGTCACACATGCCCCCGCACAGGGCC
>NW_005843019.1:378584-384454 GCF_000455745.1 Alligator sinensis
GAATGGCCTACATTCCCCCCTCACAGGGCCCACATCCCCCCACAGGGCCCCCATATTGCCCTGTATGGCCCACATGCCCCCCTCACAGGGCTCACATCCTCCCCCCTGCATGGCACACATCCCCCCACACAGGGACTGCATGTCACGCTGGGCCAGGTCCTGCACAGAACTGGCCCAGCCCAATGGTGTGTGGGGCACATGCATGCAGGACCCAGCCCAGCATGATGCATAGTCCCTGCGAGCAATGCTGGACCTTGGGTGACAGCCTGAGTGGCCTGGAGCTTCCCGAAGGCCTATGACCCCACATCAAGCCAGACCAGGCCCATGCGACGTGGCACAGATGGCTCCAGGTACCAGATGGGCGGGGCCAAGCAACTCTGCCCCACACCATGGTGGGGCTGTGCCAGGAGGGCCCTGAGCACCCCAATGGCAGCTGCAGCTGCTGCTGCCGGGGAGCGGGGTGGGGGCTGTGGGCTGTGTAGGAGGCAGGCAAGGTGTCCAACCCTTCCAAGCAGCCCAGCCACCCACCCACAGTCCCCCACACCCACACAGCCCCCCTGCTCCAGTCCCCACTACCCTGAAGTCCTTTACTTACCTGGGAAGGAGCCCAGTCCCATCAGGCTGCAGCCTACACCACTCTTTGCCCCACACATGGAGGTAGCGTGATGATGCACTGGGGCAATGGGCAGCCAAAGAGATGCTCTGGCCAGCTACCAAAGTGTCTCTTTAGAGGAACTCAGCCTCTGGTTACCTCAGGGCATGGTCCAGGACCATGCCCTGTCCCGGTTTTTTTTCTTTTTATTTATTTATCTATTTTCCATAACTAGATTTCCAGGTATCAGATTTTGATCCCTTACTATAAATATGCAGTGCAGGAAACTTTTTTTGGTCCCAGCGTGCCTCTTGTGGGTCTCAAACTGCTTTGAGATACTGCAAGAGACACATGCAGGCTCATCTGAATACACCCAGTGGGCGCATCTCCATGAGACACATTACAGCACAGTAGACTAATCTACTGTGCAGTAAAGCATCACCATCTACACATGTGCACATTTACCGCACAGTAAATTAATCTACTGTGTAGATTCATAGAAGCAGGGTCAGAAGGGACCTTGTAGATCATCAAGTCTGACCCCCTGCCCTGTAGGTCATCAAGTCCGACCCCCTGCCCTGGGGTATAAACAGGTAGTTTATATTACCTGTATAAACTAACTGCACAGTAGATACTGTGCAGGAGCACATGTGTAGACACTGACCAGGATCAAATTTGCTTCTTGTCAGCCTCAACACTAGGGGGCCACAGCAGACAGGGAACTCCCTTGGTCCTGGTGCTACTCAGCTCCCAGCTCCCTCCAGGAGCGGGGAGCCAAGCAGTGCTGGGATGGGGTAGTTCTCTGCCCCACTCCCCTCCTCCACCCGCATCCAAGTTTTGCCCAGGTCCTGGCTTCCTACAGGAGCTAGGAGTCTAGCAGCACTGGGACTTCAGAGATCTCTGCTTCCCTGCTCAGCCTCAGGCTGGCCAGGAACTGTCTCATTTCTGAGGAAGATCTCAGCCAGCTCTTGGCTGTGCAAGGGTTTCCCCACCCAGCCTGGACCTGGCCAGGAACTGTCCCCCTTCTGCATCAGGTCAAAAGTATAATGGTTAAGGAACTTGAGTAGTGACTGGGAAATCCTTTTTACAGCCCCTCCCCCAAGCCAAAGAAGGTCTGAATCCACAATTACCACTTCCCAGAAAAGCCCAAACCATCAGCCTATGGACTAGACAAAACTGAGATCTCCCTCCATTGAGAGTACCTGGCCCACAGGGGAGCAGAGAAGGTAAGCCACTGCATAGAAGCATAGTTCTGCAGTTTCATGAGATGCCCACAATACTCGAAGGAAGTCAGTTCTGGGTTCTGTTCCAAGTCCCAGTACTCTTTTGGCCTCAGTTCCAGCTCCAAGTGCTGTCCATGCATGTTATCCAATGACAGTTTAATACATAATGGAAAATATAGAATAGGAAACAAGAGCAGGAGGGGACTCTTGGCTCTGTCTAGCCCATAGCTTGGTCAGGGGATAGATATAGTGGGAATTTGGAAATAGGGCCTAAACCCATTCTGAATGAAGGAAGGCCCAGAACCTGGGTTTCTCGCTTTCTAGGAAAGTGTCATGCCACTAGGCTATTTTGCTGAAACATAAATATGACTTTCTCCTTCCCTTCAATTGCTTAGTCTCTTTTTTTTCCCTAGATAAAATTTCAGACACTTGCATGAGCCTCTCCCAGGCAGAATAGGATTGCAATAAAACATAAACAGTCAACCAGAATTGAGGCCTTAGTTACAAAAAACAATAGTCAATATCTCAGTCGGCGCTTGCTGTACACAAGAGCTTACTCGGTGCACAGTCATGGGCTCATAAAAGATCATACCAACTTAGTGGGCATGTCTACATGTCACCCTACGGCAATGTAGTGATGCACTACTTTGCCATACAGCACGCTACAGTGACATAGCAATCACATGTGTCCACATATGATTGCCAGCTATGTCTCCATAGTGGTGTACTTCCCAGCTATAGTCTGCTGTTACAGCGATGTAGCTGGTGAATTTAAGCATGCACTGCCCATATGCTGCAGTACAGGAGGTGCAGTTTCCCCCAAACCCTTGCACTTATCTCTTTGAAACTTGGCAGGCTTCATGGCCTCAGCAGGGGCCACCACCCCTGCAGTTTTCAACCCGCTGCACCTTAATACACACAGGGTCATCTATGTCATGAGTTTTGCCTCTCAGCAGCTTGAGGTGCAGTTCCCCCTAAACCCCTGCACCCATCACCTTGAAACTTGGCAGACTTTGTGGCCTCAGCAGGGGCTACCACCCCTGCAAGTTTCATTGAAATAAGACAAAAACAACAAAGTTATAGATATTTCATTGATTCCCCATTATACCCTATGGCAGCATCTCCGAGGCGGCTCCCAAGCTTTTCCAAAGCAGTTCAGAAGCTCCAAACCACTTCAGAAAGACTAAAGAAGGCAGCGCTTCAATCCAGACATGCTTCTTCAGATGCCAAAGCATGCAAAGCTTCTCTGGATCCAAAGCATGGCCCAAAGCCTCACACAGCCCTACAAATTATTATTATTGTTGTTGTTGTTACTGTTACAGCTCAGAACTTGGGTTAGCTTTATTCCACTGTGTCTACAAAAAAAAAAAGAAAAGGGTAATGAGAACATTTTATAAATAGCCCAATTAAATAACCACTTCAAAGAATTCATTCCTACCTGATCCCAGGTTGGGGATGTGAAAAGTCGTGAAAAAAATGATTGAGCTCAGTAGAGAACATCCGGCTGTGCAGCTCTGGCAGAATAAGAGGGCTTTCATTTTTATCCTACCATGGATCGGACAACAGCTGGGCCTGGTCCAGATGGGCAGGTCTTCACATGAGTTTAATGGGCTTTGTGTCTAGGCCTAGTGACAATAATAATGGTAATAAATTAGGATTACAGTGTTTGAAGGATAGAAGATTATAAGGGTGCGGGGGAAGGGGTTTCATGAAGAGGGAGGAAGCACACAGTTAAGTAAATCCATTTTGATATTAGCATATCACAACAGAAAATTCATATTAAAGAAGTAACTGGCCCAAGATTGTCCCTCATGCTCCTGTTTTGTAATAAAATAATAACAGATTTTTTCACTTGTTTTTATTTTAAAGAATAGCTTTAAAATTGTTGGGTTGGTTCTGGAGAGGGAAAAAAACATCAAACTATATGGATCAGATCTTATTAAATTTCCTGAATCTCTCAAAGTTAGCTTGATACTTACCTCAAACTTAGGTTGATCCTTCAAGAGGCCTATTAGTCCTATTAAACTTCTAATATACCTAAATCTCCCAGTATCTCAGTTGCACACCCATAATATCTTCCTATTCTGCTCTGCCAAGGCATATAACTTTTCCATTGAACCCAGACTCCCAGCTTCACAGAACAGTGTCCATGTCTATCAAGATCTGTGCTAGGCAGGACTGAGAATATCCTCCATCCTTTCTGCTGAAACTGGGTCACTGGACAACCAATAAAGAGCATTATGGGGCCAGGAAGAAGGTAAGCAAGACAGAGCAATACTCTTTGTCCCAGTGAAACAGGAATGAAAGGCTGCTAGGTTCTACTCTTTCATCTCCTTGTCTCTAGTCCTGATGCTTGTTAACCACTTTATCCAACAATTCTGTATTGAAAAATGCTTGAGTCGTTAGGGCACTTTCCCAGGCAGTGGGAGATTTGCATTAAAAACCCTCAAGATCACAAGGTGAGGGGCAGAACCATGATCTCCCAGTTCCTGACCAAGTGCTTGAACCACAAGACAACTGGGTAAAAAAACCAAGTGCCACCACCCTGTGCTCAGCTCAGTATCAAGCAGTCCTTGTACTTGCTCCTTTTTAGTTCACACACATGGGCATTTACAGAGATTGTACGGGTTTCCTAGGTACAATAAGGTCAGAAGGGAATGGCAGTGGAGTTAAGCACCTAAGGTATCTTGGTTCAGTTCTGGGCATGCTCAGAAGTCTGAGTATGCAGGGGACTGAAGAGAGCACTTGGCTGAATCTCCACATGAAGGGGCATGTGCTTACAGTGACACAAAAAAATAAAGGTTCAAATTTGTACCACTGCTTTTTGCCCCTGTGCACACCTCTGCATGTGCGCTTCAGTGGGGAGCAAAATGCCCCACTTTGTGCAAACTGCTGGTTCCCCGCTTCTCCCACCTCTCATCATGCTGGAGGAGCCAGGGTATACCAAGAAGCGGGGAGACCCTTTGGCCCGCAGCCAGAGCATCTCCCAAGAGGAGCCAGCCTCCAGTTGCTCTAGTGCACTCCACTTTTTCTTGCCACATTTTTTGTTTGTATTGAGAGTTCCCAGGATCAAATGTTGGTGTTGTGCTGGTGCCACAAATTGTATGTGCCTGCTTGTCTGGATGTGACTCTTGAGGTTAGGATAAAGGTGAACAAACAGCATGGAAAGTGTTTCACAGGGGTTAAATAAGATGTTGTTTAGAAACTTAATTGCTGCATAGTCAGAGGGCTTTTCTACACTGTAGCAGTAGCTTTTCCCAGGCAGTACCTGCCCATGCAGGCCCTGGTAGCACCCCACCCATCTGCACCCACTGATAAAGTCCAACCCTGAAACTGTGCCAGTGAAGCTGCTCTGGGTTTGTCCCCAGCAACTACTCTCAAGCATTTTAGAGACCAAGGCCCTGAGAATTTTCTCAGATGCTTGCACCCACACATCCTTACCAGCAAACATCTGGGTTTGAACTGTGCATTTGGATGGGCAGGGTGTGTTTGATGGCCAGGACACTCTCCTGTGCCCCCTGCCTACCAATACCATCATAGTATAAATAAGACATTATGGGCATGTCCGCACATGCACGTGAAGCAGCTCAAATAGGAGCAGCAGAAATTTGTGCCAGGGATTTTTGCCTCAGCACACATGCCTGGACACGCACGTTGGTGTGGGGCAAGTTGTGCCACTTGGGGCAAAATGACCCTGCCCAACTCCTCCCAGTTCTTCAGCCAGGGAGAACTAGAGCCTGGGGCCAGCACCTGTGCTGGCCCCAGCAGTATAAAAAGCTGCCCTGGAAACAGTTCACTTACCCTCAGGAGCTTCTGGGAGGGGGCTGGCCATGCCCCTTCCTGTCCCAGGCTGCTGCTTGGTCTATGGAGCTTCAGACCCCTTCCTGCCTCTGGTTACTGTTAGCTGCTGGCTTATTCTCAGAGCTCTTGGGAATAAGTTGGCTGCACCCTTTCCTGTCTTGGGTGGCTGCTGCTGTTGCTGCCCCCTGCAGCGGGGTCCCCTGCTGCACCCCACATGCCACTGCCCCCCCCCCCCTGGGGGGGGCATCCACAGT
>NW_005843019.1:384464-396742 GCF_000455745.1 Alligator sinensis
CTTGGGGCGGGCATCACACTGCACTGCACCCCAGCAATGTGCCCCAGCTTCTGCACTCCTGTTCTGACCTGCTGCCCAGCCCACCTGTGGGCCCCTCCCCCACAAACACTGCCAGAGTCTAAAGGCACCTTGCCTGTCTCAGATGCCTTGGCAGACCACCCTCTGCCTTCCCATCCACTTTCATCTGAAGAATACCCTGGGTGGCTGAACTGGACAGCTGCTATCACCACTGCTGCTGTTGTTGCTGCCTTCTGTTCTGCCCCATCTCAGGAGAAAGGGAGATTCCCTGCTGCACCACCTTGCACCACTCAACACCAGACTTGCACTGGATTACTCCCTAATTGACTGATTGCTCCTGCACTCCCCCACAGCTGCTTCACTGCATTTCATTCTGCCTTTTTTTTCCTGCCTATTGCACTGCTGCTGATTGCCTGGCTGGAGGCCTGAGGGGCTCCTGGACTGATCTTCAACAAAAAAAAGCCCCTCTGCTGCTCCAGCCATCTTTTACATCTGCCTCGACAGCCTTTACTCTGAGTTTTTGCCCTTGTGTGGTAAGTCCTGTAGTCCACTCCTCCTGCCTTGTTGCTTGTTGTGTGGCTGAGTAAGCCAGCTCGAGTCTCCCCAGCCCTTCTGTGTGTGTTACCCCCTCCCCCACATTCCCCAAACATAGCCCTCCCAATTTTTCTCCTCTGGGGCTGTATTTCAGTGAGCTTCAGCCCCCCCACCCCATTTCCCCCACAAACCCAACCTGCCCCTATTAGATTCACCAGCCCCACTGCATATTTTGGTTTTCTTTATTGTTTCTCCCCTCCCTTGTGAAGCAATTGCGGGGCCGGAACCTTGTGGGGGGTGTGGGGCAGATGTCCCCACAGAGCTCCCTGCAGCTCCCATTATGGGAGCAGGTCCCAGCCAAGCCCTCGAGGAGATGAATGCCCCTGCAGCCCCCATCCCAGAGGCAGAGTCCAACCAACCTCATCTGGAGGTGGAGAAGCCTGCAACCTCCACTTCAGAGGCAGGCAGAACTCTGGTTGGGAGCCAATAAGGCCAGGGGGTTTCCCCTAGCTAACCCCCCCCCCAGGGGTTTCCAAGTCCCATCCCCCTGAAGAAGAGAGGCCTTCCCAAGGGCAAGGGAAGTGGGAAGGGCTTCTCTTCATCCTTCTCCACAGCTGGGGGTGGGAAGGGCAAGGGCCCAAGACTAGACCACTGGTGCCTGAGGGGACCAGGTGCACCACACCAGGCAGCACACCCACTCAACCTGTCCCTGGTCCTTGCCCCAGCCCCACCAACTCATTATCCTAGCTAGCTACTGGGTATTGAGCTGGTCCCTGAATGAATCATGTTTGATTGTGTAACACAGTAGCTAGCAGATAATAACTTAATGAGCAAAGATTAACACGTATGAAACCACAGACTAAGGAGAGGAAAGAACCAATATAGAGCCAGGGACTGCTTCTGCCCCAAGACAGAGACAGTCAGTTGCACAAGCTCCCATATCTTGAGTTTTGCCTGTCAGCAGCTAGGAGTGCGGCCCCAGAACCCAGAAGCCCCTGCACCGATCTCCTTGACAGCTGGCAGGCTTCATGGCCTCAGCAGGGGCTAGCAGGGCTGCAGCTTTCACCCTGATGCACCTTAACACACAAAGTGTCACCCATGTCACGAGTTTTGCTTGTCTGCAGCTTGAGGTACAATTCCCCCCAAACCCCTGCAATTATCTCTTTGAAACTAGGCAGGCTTTATGGCCTTTGCAGGGGTAAGTATGTCTGCAGTTTTGACCCCACTGTGGTGTAACACATACACATGACACAAGTTTTGCTTTCAAATATTTGGGGTGCATTTTCCCCAAATTTCCTACACCTATCACCTTGAATCATGGCAGGCTTTATGCCCTTAGAAGGGGCTATCATTCCTTCGAGTTTTATCCAAATCAAGCCAGAAATGACAAAGTTATAGGCTCTTTTGTCCTTCCCCATTATATCCCATGGGCAAAATGGTGAAACAGTTTCACCATTTTGACCCTGTTTCAACAGAACAGAGCAGCTGTTTTGAATCAAAACAAAATTCAAAACCAAACACTGTTTCATCAAAACATTGAAACACTGATCAAAATGGAACACTGCCATTTAGCACAGCCCTAGTCCTCAGCTCCATCCCTCCCTATATCCCTAACTGCGCCCTACTCCCCCAGTTTCAAACCCTGTGGAGAGTTACCTCCCAAGTGGTGACCCTCTTGCTGGGGTGCCGAGACCCTGGCCTCCACCACGTGTGCTCTTTCCATTGCCAGGTTATGATCCAGCTGACAGTGGGAACATGTCTGGAGGCTTAGTGATGCCTCGTGATTCCTTTTCAAGGGGCCCTGGTGAGGGTTTTCTATACACAGTGGGACCTGTGGTGCTTCCAGTGCTGTGCCCAAGGGCACTTGTGTCATGAATGCCCCATGGGCCAGGAGAAGAGGGCATCTGCAGGTCCCACTGGCAAGAGTGGTGTCCCTGCCACTGGTACCCCTCCCCCCTCAGGCCCCCATGGCACCCCAGTCACATCATCCAGCTCCCCTGTAAGGTCAGAGGACCCTGCTCCCAAATCAAGTTTGGCAGGATCCTGGGGAGGGCAAGAGCAACCAAGGGGAAAGAAGGAGTGGGGGCCCCCTGCCCCTAGTCATGCCCTTGCTGTAGCTGCCCCCTGCAACCCTCACCTTCTCCTACTGGAACCTTTCCACCTGAGGACCACCCCATGACTGAGTGGGTACAGGTCCCGTCCATGCTGTGAGGAAAGAGAAGAACCCCAAGAAAGTAAGATAGTCCCACCTGAATGGCAAGCAGCCGTCCCAGGCCCAAGGCCACAAAGAACTACGCAGGGCTCGTTCTTCACCCGGTGTTTCCAGAGGGGATGGGGAGTCAGCTGGAACACCAAGATAAAAAAATATCTGGAGCAGGCAGAAGAGAGACACCAGGAACCGGAAGTGGCTGACTCAACCAGAGTGATGGTAGGGACAACCAAAGGCGCAGAGAGGCAGCTCTGCGGAGGCAGTTGCTAGAGGAGAGAACCCTGAAGGAAACGCCATAAGGGAAACTAAAACTGCAGTGGGGCAGTCCGGAGGTACCATAAAGACCCTAACAGCAGGGCTAAAAATAAAGGTGTGTTGCGGGGGGGACAACCGTAAAGTTTGGAATATAAGTCCCAGTTTGTTTTCATTTCTCCTTTTCTTTACAGTGAGAGGGAGGTCCTCCCAGAGACAACAGGATAGTGTGGTTGGTAGGACAGGCCCAGAAGGCCTACCGTGCCATGACTCATATAGATGCATAAGATTACAACAAGGTGAAAAAAGAAATATTATTGAAACTCAATATAACCCCAGAGAGATGCTGACAGGCATTCAGGGGCAAGAAGAGGAAGGAAGAGAGGGTACCTCAAGTTCTATGGCAGCGCTTAGCGGACCTGCAAGACAAATGGCTGAGGCCAGAAACTTTAACCAAAGAAGAAGTCTGTGATCAAATACTACTAGAGCAGCTCCTCTCAGACCTGGAAGACAATACACAGAGGTGGGTCTGGTGCCACTGTCAAAAATCCTCCCCCAAGGCCCTTCAGCTGGCAGAAGACTTTGATACAGTACAGGCAGAGATCAGCCAGGATAGAAGCACAAGGGAACTGGGACAAATTATGCTTGGGAGATGGAGCACAAAAGTGAAGGAGAAGGTCATGAGATCAAGAGAGGAAATGCAGCAGGAATGGTGTACTTCAATTGTGGTAGACACGGTCACATGAGCCAAGAGTGTCCCTGTGGGCTGCAGGTGTCACATGGCCCAAGACCATCCCTGCGGGACACAGGTAACCATGAGACTGAAAGAATCCAAGGAAGAACCTAAGGTCAGTAGGATGAGGACAAGAGAGAGCCATGAGGTTGAAATGATGCACTGTAGCATAGGAGATAGTTCGGCAGAGACCTTACAACCCTTACCTGAGGTAACAGTGCTAGTGGCTGGCAGACCAGTACGAGCTGTGATAGACACAGGATGTGCTCAATCCATTGTAAGGCCAGCCTTGATACCTTGGAAAAAAGCACCAAGGTGCGTGGGAGTGAAGGTGGTTTGCTTACATAGGCAGAAGGCCCACTATAAACATTGGCTATTAGAATTACAGGCTGCCTCATGGTCCCGCACCAGAGGAGGTCGGGGTCGGGTCCCCTAATCAACAGGTTGATCTTGTTGTGGACCCTACACAGACCACCACCCCCCAGGGCTCCAGCTCTACCCTACCATCTTGTGAAGGTGCCCCACCCCAGCCCCACCCCTGTCCCAAGGAGCTGCAGAACTCTTCCAATCCCAACTGGAGTCCAGGGTCTTAGCAGACTGGGGGTTCAGATGGTGCCTAAGGAGCCTGCTGAGCTCCAGGACCAGGAGAAGGATGCTCAAGAACCAGAAGGCTCCATGGAGCCTGCAGACCTCTCAGTCCCAATGATCCCCGGGGCTGAGCTACTTGCATTTCTTGACCGTGACTACACCCATTGGTCTACCAGCAAGGTACAGCTTGCCTTGGACTGCTGGGGAGATTTTGACAGCATCCTCACCACTGTGAGGGCACTGGCAGGGAAAGGCAAGGGACCCAAAAGCTGCAATACCTGTATTTATAGGTGGGCCCGCAGTTTCATAGATGCCCTCTATACTTACGGGAGTGTGTTGCATGAGCTGGCAGACCCTACACTGGGCATTGAGATGCACAAGGCCCCTGCCAAACCATCCACTCCATCCCTGCAGCCATGAGTTCATTTAAGGGGCTTCTCTGAGTGGAGAGGATACTTCACTAGCATGCAGAGTGACAAGAGAAAGGGATGCCCAGGTAAGCAACAATGTCCTGGGAGTAGGGGGCCATAACTGTCCTGTGAGTAAGGGGGAGGCACGTGCACCCTCAGGAGGACTCAAGTGCCTCTACACTAATGCTCATAGTATGGGGAATAAGCAGAAGGAACTGTGCCTCCTGATTGCAAGTAAGAATCCAGACTTAGTAGGGCTCACAGAAACTTGGTGGGACCCTACCCATGAGTAGGCGGTGGGCATTTGGAGATACACCCTATATAGAAGGGACAGGACAGAGAGGAAATGTTGGAGGGGGGTCGTGCTCTATGTCAAAGAGCACCTCACAACATCAAGAATTAGCTTCGGGTTAGAGGAGGGTCGGGCAGAGACACTGTGGGTCAAACTACAAGGGGAACGTGGTGGAAGGGACCTTATGGTGGGTGTCTACTACAGACCACCCAACCAGGGGAAAGAACTGGACCGGGACTTCTCTGGGCAGCTTATGGGGGTGGTTAGGTCAAGGGATGTTATTGTCATGGGTGACCTAAACTACCCAGACATTTGGTGGGAGGAGCAGACAGCCAGGTCTGACCGCTCGTGTAGGTTCCTGGCTGTATTACAGGACCTTCACCTTATCCAGGAAGTGCACAGCCCCACTAAGGGTATTGCCTTGCTGGACCTGGTCCTGGCCACTGGGGATGACTTGGTAAGGGGAGTGCAGGTCCTTGATTGCCTGGACAATAGTGATCATCACCTGCTGGATTTCACTATCCAGCGCAGGGTGTCAAGGGCTTTAGTCTTGCTAAAGCACACTCCAACTTCAATGAGTTCTGGAGACAAGTGGGGGAGGCACTGAGGGCCCAGAAGGTAGAGGAGATGGGAGTCCATGAGGAATGGTCGTAACTTAAGGGGACGATCCTCCAGGCCCAAAGGGTAACAGTTCCTGCGAGAAGCAAGGTGGGTAAGAGTGCTCAGAAACCCCCTTGGCTCAGCAAGGGCATTCAGCAATGCCTGAGGACTAAAAGGGTGGTGTAAAACCAATGGAAGGGAGGAGCTATCACCAAGGAGGAGTACTCCTCCTTGGCCCGGGAGTGTAGGAGGGCTATTAGAAAGGCCAAGGCAGAGATGGAGCTCAGGCTAATGTCCAGGATTAAGGACAACAAAAAGTCCTTTTTCAAGTACATTGGGAGCAAGAAGAGGGCACCAGGCAATGTAGGGCCCCTGCAAGACTCATATGGTAACCTTGTGGCTATGTCAGATGAGAGAGCCAATATTTTTAACAGTTTCTTTGCCTCTGATTTCTTGAACAGGGACCGAGATATCCCACCTACCAGAGGTAGAGACAATCTCGTGGATAGCTCTGTCAGGCCTTCAGTCAGCACAGGTGTAATTAGAAATCTTCTGGAAGGGCTGGACATTTTAAAATCTGCAGGTCCAGATGCCCTCCACTCAAGGGTGTTGAGGGAGCTGGCAGGGGTCCTCGCGGAGCCCTTGGCCCAGCTGTATGAGCATTCGTGGTCATCTGGCCAGGTGCTGAGGGATTGGAAACTAGCTAATGTGGTCCCAATTTTTAAGAAAGGGAGGAAGGAAGACCCAAGTAACTATAGGCCTGTAAGCCTCACCTCGGTGCTCGGGAAGCTCTTGGAGAGAATCATCGAGGAGCACATCTGTGGGGGGCCTGCAGGGGAGATCATGCTCAGGGGCAATCAGCATGGGTTCATCAAAGGCAGGTCCTGCCAGACCAACCTGATTGCCTTTTATGACCAAGTAACTAAATCCTTGGATGATGGTGTCGCTGTGGTCCTATTCTTTCTAGACTTTAAGAAGGACTTTGACACTGTCTCTTACCCCATTCTCATCAATAAATTAAGTGACTGTGGCATTGATGCCTATGCAGTTGGATGGGTAAAAAACTGGCTGATGGGGCGCACCCAGAGAGTAGTGGTGGACGGGTTGTACTCAACCTGGTGAGATGTGAGCAGTGGGGTCCCCCAGGGCTCAGTCCTCGGGTCCGCAATGTTTAGTATCTTCATCAGTGACTTGGACGAGGGGGTTGAAAACACATTGTCCAAGTTTGCTGATGACACTAAGATGTGGGGCGAGGTGGGCACACTTGAAGGGAGAGAGAGGCTGCAACTAGATTTAGACAGACTACAAAAGTGGGCTGATGAGAATAGGATGGGGTTCAATGTAGACAAATGCAGGGTGCTGCACCTGGGGAGAAGGAATCCACAGCACACATACAGGCTGGGGAGTTCCCTCCTTGAAAGCACAGAGGCGGAAACGGATCTAGGAGCCATTGTTGATTCCACGATGAACATGAGCCGCCAATGCCAGACTGCAGCCAGCAAGGCCAGCCGTACCTTGTCATGCATCCAAAGATGCATCTCAAGCTGTTCCAGAGAGGTGATCCTCCCCCTCTATGAGACACTGGTCAGGCCATAATCGCAGTACTGCATCCAGTACTGGGCGCCGCACTTCAAAAAGGATTTGGCCAGCCTGGAAAGAGTTCAGAGGAGGGCCACCCATTTGGTGAGAGGGCAGCAGGACAGGCCCTACAAGGAGAGACTGAGGGACCTGAACCTGTTCAGCCTCAGCAAGAGGAGGCCGAGGGGGGACCTGGTGGCTGCCTACAAACTCATCAGGGGAGATCAACAGCAAATAGGCAGAGCCCTTTTCTCCCCAGCACCACCTGGGGTGATGAGGAACAATGGTAATAAGCTGATCGAGAATAGGTTAGAGATCAGAAGGCAATATGTTACAGTTAGGGTGGCCAGAATCTGGAACCAACTTCATAGGGAAGTGGTCCTTGCCCCCACCTTGGGCAAATTCAAAAAAGGTTGACTGATCACCTGTCTGGGGTCTTGTGAACCCAGCATTCATTCCTGCCTGTGGCAGGGGGTCAGGCTAGATGATCTGTTCAGGTCCCTCCTGACCCTAGCTACTATGAAACTATGAAGATTGCAACCGTCAATGTCCATGGCTGCAGGAAGAGTCTCTGGAGATGCTGGGTGCTCTTCTTCCTTCAGGAGGGGGGTACCCCATGGTGTTGTTGCAGGAGACCCTGATGACTCCAGCCAATGAACCTAATTGACAGATGGAGTAGGGAGGCAGGGGTTTTTTTGTCACCTCTCGGCCACCTCTTGTGGGGTGGCCACCCTGTTTTCCCCAGGCCTGCAGCCAGAGGTTTTCCAGGACATTGGGGTGGTGCACCTCTGGGTCCAAGTGCAGGGACAGGTCCTGAACCTTCTGAATGTGTACACCCCTTTGAAAGACCCAGAGTTGGTGGATTTTTCCTGCCACGTGGCCACTTGTATTGGCACCCTCAACCCTCACAAGTTCCTGGTCGCTGGCGGGGACTTTAACATCACCCTAGATGCATGAGGCCAGTCAGGTAGGAAGCGGAACCAGGCTGCCATGGGCATCTTCGAGGAGATCCTTATGGACTACTCCCTGGTGGATGTCTGGTGTGTCTGTCACACTACTGATTTCCCTGCCTTCTCCTATGTGAGGGTTGGGGAGGAGCATGCCACTCCTGGTTAAACCAGGTTTATATCTGTCTGCCACACTTTGCCTGGGCCCACCCCTCTGGCATCTGGCTGACCCCTTTCAGTGATCACAATCTTGTTTTGGCCCAGGCCACGCTAGGTCCTGGGCATCTGGGGTTGACCTACTGACATTTCAATGCCAGTCTGCTGGAGGATGTGGGCTTCAGGGAGGCCTTCCAAGAGTTCTGGCAGGCATGGTGGCAGCAACGGGAAGCTTTGTCTTCAGCTCAGAGGTGGTGGGACGTGGGGAAGGTGAGCATCTGGGTTTTTTGCTGCAGCTACACTTGGAGGAACACCCAAAAGAGGGAGGTGATGCAGGAGCAGCTTGATCAGGAAGTGCTGGAGCTGGAGAGGTACGTAGCCACTAGGGCTGTGCGAGGTTTCAGAGCTTGTTTCGGATCTGGAGAAGTTTTGGATGCTTCAGCATCCCAAGCAGCATTTCTGGATTGAAGCACTGGCTTCTTTACGCTTTCCAAAGTGATTCAAAACTTCTGAATCACTTCAGAAAAGCTTCAGAGCCGCTTTGGAGATCCAGCCATGGGGTATAATGGGGAATCAATGAAATATCTAAAACTTTGTTGTTTTTTGTCTGCTTTGGACGAAATTTGCAAGTGTGATAGCCTCTGCTGAAAGCATGAAGCCTGCCAAGAGTCAAGAAGATAGGTGCAGGGGTTTCGGGGGAACTGCACCCCAAATTCTTGAAAGAAAACTCATGTCACATCTATGTGTTATAACACAGAGGGGTGAAAACTGCAGGGATGGTAGCCCCTGGTGAGGCCACGAAGTCTGACAAGTTTCAAGGTGATACGTACAGGGGTTTGGAGGGAAGTGCACCCCAAATTCTTGAAAGCAAAACTCATGGCGTGTATGTTACACCATAGGGGGTTGCAAAATGAAGGGGTGCTAGTCCCTGGTGAGGTTAGAAAGTCTGCCAAGTTTCGAGAAGATCAGTGCAGGGGTTTGCAGGGAACTGCACCAGAAGCTGCAGACAGGCAAAACTTGTGACATAGATGACTGTGTGTGTGTTAAGGCACAGAGGGCTATAAACTGCAGGGGTGGTGGCCCCTGCTGAGGCCACTAACCCTGCCAAGTTTGAAGAAGATAAGTGCAGGGGTTTGGGGGAAACTGCACCTCAAGCTACGGACAAGCAAAACTCATGACATGATACATGACAGTGTGTTGGCGGGGTGGGGAGGGGAGACACTGCTGCAGGCCTGGCTGCTAAGCTACTGTGTTACCAGTTACCAATTAATCATGATTCACTCAGGGACCAGCTCAATACACAGGACCTAGCTACTACATAACGATTTAATGAGCTTGGATTAACACCTGCAAAACCACAAACTTCATTAGAGTCTGGCTCTGGTGCTAGACACACGGGTGTAAGCCCGCTGTACCCCCATGAGCCCAGGGACCCCAGCAGCAACCCCAGGACCCCCAATGAGCCCTGGCCTGCAGGTAGGTAAGCAGGGGCCTGTGGAGGGAGGGACCTAGTCAGCTGGGAGTGGGCTATGTGGGCCGAGGAGGGCCTGAGGCCCTGCCTGTGAGCCCCCCAGGGTAGACAGTTCCAGCCACAGTCAGCGCACCAGTGGCATGACATGGATGGGCATGTGCCGCATCCCTCGGGTCCCCTCGAAGTCTGCGGCCCACCCCCCCGGCACCTCAGAGACCTGCACTCAGATGCAGCCCCTGGTTCCAAGCTCCATACAGGTGGAGCCCCTGGCTCTCGGCTGCGGGGTGCCTGTCACTTTTTCAGGCTCTGGGGCCTGGGAGCATGACCACTTCCCCTTGTGGGGTCTGCTCCCTGCTGGGGTCTCTGGCATGCCAGCTGCAGGAGCTCCAGGCCACGGTCCAGACACTGTGTGCCATCAGGGACTGTGAGCAGGAAATAGACTCCTACTGCCAGGCCCTTCTCCCCTGGGAGGCGGAGGGTAGACCACGGTCTCCTTGCAGGACAAAGAAGGACTCGGGGACCTCCCTTAGTGTCTAGCCCAGGGCTTGGACCAAGGTGGCAAGGGGCCTCAAGGCTCACCGCACCAAGGCCCCTGCCCTGCTGGAGCTTTGCAACAGGTATGAACCTCTTGCAGCCCCAGCAGAGCCTGCTGAGTTGCCAGCTCCCGCAGGCAACACAGATGACATTGTAGCAACCGCCCTCACTTTGCCAAAGACCAAACGCAAGGTGTTTGTCGTAGGAGACTCCATCCTAAGGGGGACTGAGGGGGTAATCTGCTGCCCCAACCCCTTAGCCCGGGAAGTCTGCTGCTTCCCGGGAGCCCGCATCTGAGACATTGCGGAGAAGATCCCTAAGCTCCTCCAGCCCACTGACCACTATCCCATGCTCCTCATCCATGTGGGCACCAATGACATGGCTTGGAGCGCTCCCAGCCGGGTCATGAGGCGCTACAGGGATTTGGAAGCAGGGATAAAGGGCCTGGGGGCACAGGTGGTGTTTTCTTCAATCCTCTCAGTCTCGAGCTATGGGCTGAGGAGGGAGAGGAGGATCCAGGTAGTGAACCAAAGACTGCGGCACTGGTGTCATTGGGAAGGATTTGACCACAGTCCACTCTTTGGAGAGAGAGGCAGCGAGCTGCTGGGAAGGGATGGCCTCCACCTCTCTCCGCTGGGGAGGAGGCTCTTCTCAGCCAGACTGGCTGACCTGCTCCACCGGGCTTTAAACAAAGCCTGCTGGGGAATGGGGGGACTACTACCACTGCTGGCCCACTGAGCAGCCCTTGCAAAGCCAGCAGGCCATGGCACTTAAGGGATCCCACCCAAGCCCCAGCCCTGGAACAAAATGTAGGCAGGGCAAGGGGACACTTGCATGTCTATACACAAATGCCAGGAGATTGGGGAATAAACAGAAGGAACTTGTTCTCCTGCTAAATGCAAATAACTATGATGTCATAGGGATAATGGAGACCTGGTGGGACTCCACCCATGACTGGACCATGGATATAGACGGCTATAATCTGTACAGGAGCGATTGAGTGGACAAAAGGGGCGGGGGTGTAGCTCTCTATGTCAAGGAAAGCTATGCATCTCTGCAAGACAACGTTGGCACCCACGGTGGATGACTTGAGACCCTCTGGGTTAAAATCTGTGGGGAACATGGCACAGGAGGTACTATGGTGAGGGTCTACTGCAGACCCCCTACTCACAGTGAAGACCTTGCCCAGGAGTTCACCAGGGAATTGACTGAGGCAGCACGATCCCAGTGTATGGTTGTCATGGGAGACTTTAACTACCCAGAAATCTTGTGGGAGGAGTGCTCGGCCAAATCCAAGCAGTCGCAAACCTTTCTCTCATGCGTGGATAACCTCTATCTGATGCAGGAAGTCTACAGGCTGATGAGAGGTAAAGCGCTGCTCAACCTGGTACTGGCACCTGGGACGACCTAATCAGCAACCTAATGACTGAAGGGAAGCTGGGTGACAGTGACCATGAGCTGATCACCTTCACCATCTGCCATAAAGCTGGCAAGTCAGTCAGTAATACACAAGTCCTCAGCTTCAGGAAAGCTGACTTTGACAAGCTCAGGAGGCTTGTCAGAGAGGCCCTAAAAGGCCACAACCCAATGGAGAGGGGAGTTCAGGATGAGTGGTTGCTCCTCAAGGGCGCAATCCTGGATGCACAAGCAAAGTCCATCCCGTCTCAGAGGAAAGGCAGCAAAAGGGCACAGCAGCCCCCTTGGCTCTCCAGGGAACTGGTGGACCTCTTGCATCTTAAAAAGAAGATCTACAAAGGATGGAGGACTGGAACTGCCACCAAGGAAGAATACACTGCACTGGTCCGGACCTGCAGAGAGCAAACCAGGAAAGCCAATGCTGCGATGGAACTCCAGCTAGCTACAAATATCAAGGAAAATAAAAAGTCCTTTTTTAGATAGGTGGGGAGCTGGCTGAAAAGCAAGGGCAACATTGGACCCCTGCTAAACCAGATGGGG
>NW_005843019.1:397282-399451 GCF_000455745.1 Alligator sinensis
CGCACCCTCCCCATGACCCGCTGGCTGGGGAACTGGCTCCACGGTAGGATCCAGAGGGTGGTGATTGATGGCAGCCAATTGTCTTGGTGCGCTGTGACCAGTGGGGTCCCTTAAGGCTCTGTCCTAGGGCCTATATGATTTAACATCTTCATCAATGATGTGGACATTGGTGTCAGACCCGGACTGGCCAAGTTTGCCGATGACACCAAACTCTTGGGTAAAGCATCCACACCTGAGGACAGGAGGGTGATTCAGGCTGACCCTGACAGTCTCAGGAAATGGGCGGATGAGAACCTGATGGTGTTTAACACCAAAAAAATGCAAGGTTCCCCACCTTGGGAGAAAAAACCTGCAGCATGCTTATAGGCTTGGTAGTGCTATACTGGCTAGCACTATGGATGAAAAGGACTTGGGGGGTCATGGTTGACCACAAGATGAACATGAGCCTTCAGTAAGATGCTACAGCTAGTAAAGCAAGCAAAACACTGGCTTGCATCCATAGATGCTTCTCAAGCAAATCCCAGGACTTCATTCTCCCACTGACTCGGCCTTGATGAGGCTGAAGCTGGAGTACTGCGCCCAGTTTTGGGCTTCACAATTCAAAAAGGATATGGAGAAGCTTGAGAGAGTGCAGAGAAGAGCCATGTGCATGATCAGAGGTCAGGAAAACAGACCTTATGATGACAGGCTGAGAGCCATGGGACTCTTCAGCCTGGAAAAGTGCAGGCTCAGGGGTGATCTGGTGGCCACCTATAAGTTTATCAGGGGTGCTCATCAGGATCTGGGGGAACATCTGTTCACCAGAGCGCCCCAAGGGATGACAAGATTGAATGGTCACAAACTCCGCCATGACCGATTCAGGCTGGACATAAGAAAGAACTTCTTCACTGTCCAAGCCCCCAAGGTTTGGAATAGACTGCGGCCGGAGGTGGTTCAAGCGCCCACTTTGAAGGTGTTGGATGCTTATCTTGCTGGAATCTTATGATCCCTGCTGACTTCCTGCCCCTGGGGCAGGGGGCTGGACTTGATGATCCTTTGGGGTCCCTTCCAGCCCAAATGTCTATGAAATCTATGAGACTAAGGAGAAGAAAGAATCAGTACAGACAATCAACTGCCCCAAGACAGACACAGTTGCACAAACACACGTCACGAGTTCTGCCTGTCAGCAACTTGAGGTGCAATTCCCCCCAAGCCCCTGCACCTATCACCCTGAAACTTGGCAGGCTTTGTGGCCTCAACAGGGGCTACCATCCCTGCAGTTTTGACCCCCTGTGGTGTAACATATAGATGTGACATGAGTTTTGCTTTCAAGAATTTGGGGTATAGTTCCCCCCAAACCCTTCCACTGATATTCTTGAAACTTGGCAGGGTTTGTGTGCTCAGCAGAGGCTACCATCTCTGCAAGTTTCATCCAAATCAGACAAAAAACCACAAAGTTATAGGTGTTTCATTGATTCCCCATTATACCATATGGCTGGATCTCCAAGGTGGCTCCAAAGCTTCAGAGCCGCTTCGGCAGGATCTAACCGGGAACATGGTCCAGAGCTCCAGATTGGATCACTGACATCTGAAGTGGCCGGATCTGAAGCTGGATTAATAGCTGCCTACTCACACAGGCCTGCTGGCCACTGACCCAACCAACCCATCCCTCTGAGGAGAGTGTCGGGAGAGGCTGGAAGAGCTTTGTGCTGTGGATGACCACTGCACCCATGATGCGTTTGTCTGCATCGAGCTCCTTCAGGAAATGGGCCCCAGCTCCCGCTTCTTCTATTCCCTGGAGAGGAGGCGGGGCGCCAAGAAGTACATCACCTGCCTTCTGGCGGGTGACAGCACCCCCCTCATGGATCCAGGTAAGATCCATGGGTGTGCATGGGCCTTCTGTAAAGAGCTCTTCTCCCTGGATCCGACCGACGCTGAAGCCTATAAGACCCTGTGGGAGGGACTCCCTCAGGTCAGCGCGGGCAACCAGGATCAGCTGGAGGCTCCTCTCACTCTGGCTGAGTTTTCAGCTGCCCTCCACTTGGTGCCAGGCATCATTGGGTGAACATGGAATTCTACTTGGCCTTCTGGGATGTCCTCGGCCCAGACTTTGCAGTGGTCTGGGATGATTCTGAGGGAAGTGGGGAACTCCCCCTGTCATGACGGAAGGTCATGCTGACCCTCCTGCTG
>NW_005843019.1:399478-412538 GCF_000455745.1 Alligator sinensis
CGTTGTGTTCCTCTTCTGCACAGACTGCAAGGTGACAGTGAAGGTCATCTCACTATACCTGAGGTCCATGCTGATGGAACAGTGCCCAGTCATTTCATCTTCAACAACCTGTACCTGGTTCAGGACCTCCTGGAGCTAGCATTCTGGGAGGGCCTGTCTTTCATCCTCCTATCCCTGGACCAGGAGAAAGCATTTGACAGAGTGGATCGTGGGTACCTCACAGGCATGCTGCGGGCCTTTGGCTTTGGGCCCTGCTTCGTGCAGGCTCTCCAGGTGCTGTATAACTCTGCAGAGTGTTTGGTCAAGTTCAACTGGATCCTGATGGAGCCCATCCCGTTCAGGAGAGGGGTGCGTCAAGGCTGCCCACTGTCAGGCAAGCTGTACACCTTGGCCCTAGAGCCCTTCCTCATTCTTCTGTGAAGGCGGGTGGTGGGGTTGATGCTCCGGGAGCCAGCAGTGTGGCTGGGTCTGTCTGTGTATGCTGACAATGTACTCCTCATGGTCCAGGACTCAGGCAACCTGGCACAAGTGGAGGCCTGCCAGGCATCCTATTTGGTGGCCTCCTCTGCCCATGTCAACTGTGTCAAGAGTTTTGGCCTGGTGGTGGGTGCAGTGTGGCAGGTGGGCTTACTCCCACCCACGCTCTGTGGGATCTGCTGGAGCATGGGCTTGCTGCTCTACTTGGGAGGTCTATCTGTCCCCCACAGACCCCTTCCCACCAGAGAACTGGCACCAGCTGGAGGCAAGTGTGGTGGAGCAGCTTCAGGCATGGGCAGGGCTCCTGAGGTGTTTCTCCTTGTGTGAGAGAGTGCTGGGGCTGAACCAGATGGTCCTGTCTATGCTCTGGCACTGCTTCCACACCCTGCCTCTGCCCCTTGAGGTCCTGGCAGGGCTCCAGAGATGGGCACTGGAGTTCTGGCCAGGAAGCACTGGGTCACTGCAGAGGTCTTCAGCCTTCCCTTGCAGGAGGCTGGCCAGGTCCTGGTTTGCCTGTGCAGCCAGGTCCTGACATTGCACCTTCAGGCCCTGCAGCAAATGCTATATGGTGTCGGTAGCCATGTGTCATGGGGCCACCTGGGGCGCACCTTCCTCCACCACTTCCGATACGATTGGCAGCTCCTCAGCCTGTGGGGCTTATCCCTGCAGGACCTGTGAGGGTTGCCAGAGTTCAACCAGGACCTCCTCTGGGCATGGGAGCTGATCTATGCCTCCAGGTCCCCTGCAACACTCAGCCAGGGCACTGACCTGCTCATTGAGCCCCTCCTCTGGAACCCCCAGCTGGAGGTGCTGATAGCAGAGACACCCCAGTTGCGACAGAGGTTGATCCTGGCTGGTGCCACCCATATCAGAAACCTCCTGGACTATGATACGCAGGAGTGGGTGGACCTCACTATGCTGGCCCCGTGCATGGGTCTACCCATGACATGTGTGACCTGCTGTCTGGTCCAAGAGGTGAAATCTGCTCTACCTCCCAATGCCCTTGCCCTTGTTGACCAGGTCCTGCACAGTGGCAGTCCCTTCCCCCCACCCATGTCCTCCAGCCCACCAAAGTTTGTCATGGGGATGGTGCTTTGCCTGGCCTCGCAGCACTCCTTGCTCCACCACCTAAGCCAGCTGGAGGACACCAAACCGGTCCACTTTTCCATCATCCATCACCGCCACCTCTACGCGCTCATGTGCCATACAATCCATCATGCCACCCTTGAGTCCCACCCAGACACCAAGTGGTAGGACCTGCTCAGCGAGGGTGCGGCTGGGGCACCCCTGTGGCTGAGTCTGTCCTCCACCCTCCTCCATGGAGCCATCACCACAGGCATGTATGTGCAAGCTTCATGGATACCCCATTCTCCTGTCCCTTCTGTGGGCAGAGGGAGACCCTGGCACACATGACCCCCGAGTGCACCAGGCTGCAGGCCCCCCACCTCCAGAACCTCCTCGTGAGGTTCTGGTTGAATTTCACCCCCCACCTTTTTGTTTTTGGTCACCCCATTCCACAGCCCAACCAAGTCCCGGGACCTCCTGGTCAACCTTATCCTGGGCCTGGCCAAGTGGGCCCTGTACTTGACCAGAAAGGAGGCTCTGGCTGGGATGGTGCCCAGGAACTGTGGAGCCACTTTCCTCTTGTCCATGCACATTTATAGGCAGAGCACCAGTTGGCGGCATCCACCAGCTCCTTGGATGCCTTTGAGGACCTGTGGGTGCAGTTCAGGAGGGGGCTCTGCTCAGTGTCCTCCTCAAACGCAGTTATTTTAATTTTTTGACCCTTTGACCCATACAACACTCCTATTCTGGTTGCTTTTTTCATTAGTTGTCTCAAGAATTTAGTTGTACCACCCATTCCTTAGCCCCGCACAGAGTTAATAGTTAGCCAGGTGGGCCTTAGGGCCCATGAAATGATTGTTATAAATAGACAGGAGCACTTATTTTCATGTTTTAATTCCTTGGCCCACACAACACCCCCATCCTGTTTTGTGCCCCTGTTGTCCCCAGAATTTTGTTATTCCATTCATTCATTAGCCCCCATACAGTAGGGGCAACTAGTTAGCTAGGTGGGCCTTAGGGCCCATGGTAATTGAATGAAACAAATAGACAGGACCTTCTGGGGCCCAGCCAATTGGTACCTGGGGACACTAGCCCCTTGCGCCAAATGGGCTGCTGAAGCAGCCCTAACCTAGACTTCTCTGCACCTTCTACCCACTGTAGCAGTCTGGCAGTGGGGGCTGCTGCCTGGATATGACCTGCTGCCATCTACAACAGCATGCGACCCCAAGGCTGCACGCCTGCCAGACCCAGATGGGGACCACATGGCTGCAGCAGAGGCCTGCACCTCTGGGCCAGCTGCCAGTGGGCCATGGCTGCACAGTTGGCCTTTGTGCAGCACTGTTGCCATTTGTACTTCCACCGTACCATCTGGGCAGATATCGCCTGGAAGATGTTCTCAGCATGGCAGTCTGCTTTGAACTGTCAAAGTATGTCCTCCTGGCCCTAAATGGCCAAAAAGTCAGACACCTCATTTGCCCAGCTGGGTCCTGTGTGCCAGCCCAGAGTAGGCTCCTCTGCCTGGGTCCTGCCACTTGCCTCACTACCAGGAATCCTAGTGTTCCCTATTTAAAAACTGCACATTCTACAATTAAAAAAATCCCAAATTCACTCTTCCAACTACTCTAAAATCCATGGTCTTCCACAAATATAACAAAAGGCCACTAGATCACTTGGTCAATGTTCTGTTGATATATTACAATTTTAAAGCAATTTAGAAGCCTATCAGTGCCTCTATCATCCTAATAAAGTAAATTCTAAATATCTATATGCTTTCATGTTTGCTTTCGGCTTTCTTATCATAGAAAAATTACAGCACCCCCTGACCGTTTCACTAACCAGGATGTGGGGGGGTGAGGTGGGCTATGACATGCCACCCCTCCCACCCACTAGGGCACACAACCCCCAGCACTGGCAGCAGCATCCTGCTGGGCCATGAGGGCCGTGGCCCACTGTCAGCTCAGCCCTGTGGTCACTCATTGCTGCCTCACCCTCATGGAGAATGGGCCTGGCCCCAAGACCCAGCCCCACCCAGCCTGGCCCCCTAGCCCACGCCTTTGGACAAGAGCTGGAGGTGGTGGCAAGAGCTGTCCCAGTCCTGTCCAAAGGCACGCTAGTGGGGCGGGCCATGCCAGGGCTGGTCAGGGGGCATGGGTCCCCTGCAGGGTGGAGTGTGTGGTGTCCCCTGATCAAGCCACCTTTGTTCAAGCCCCCCTCAGGAGCCTCGCATTGCTTGCAGGGACCATATGTCACTCCAGCTCAGGTCTTGCCTCCACATGTCCTGCCTTGACAAAACCGGCCCAGGTCTCAGCCCAGTGCAATGCGTGGTCCCTGCAAATGGTGTCAGGCCCCCGGGTAACAGCCTGAGCTGCCTGGTGCTGTCTGAAGGTGCATGGCCCTGCAGCAGGCCAAAATGGGCCTGCGACAAGTGGCACAGGTGGTACTAGGTCTAAGGCAGCTGGGGCTATGCCGTGCCATGGGGGACTCTGGCAGCAGTGGTCTCTGAGCACGGGGGGTGGGGGGGTGGCAGGTGCTGTGTGCCCTGTAAGGCAACCATGCTCCATGACCAGCCCCACCCCCATTCAACCCACCCACACTCACAGGCCCTTCACACATCCACAGCCTCCCCCACACGCATAATCCCCCCACGCACTCCCAGTCCCTACTTGCCAAGGGCAGTGCCCGGGGCATGCAACAGCCTTGCACCACTCCTGCTTCCTCCTCCCTTCATGCTTTTTGAGCCCTGGGGATGTAGGAACTCATCCATGGAGCTGGCCTGTGGCCTAGCACACTTCTAGGTCTGGGTCAGGGCAGGAGCTCTAGAGGGCACTCCCATCCTGTGGTGGTCCCACTATGCATCATGGTCATGGAGCTGTGGGAACCTGCAGGACCCTTGTCCATCCCTCTACAGATGCAGGATAGGTCACTCCCATCTGCCCTCTCTGGCCTGAGAAACCAGCACAGCATCCTCTGCTGGGTACTGGGGCTGCTCAGTGCAGGGCATCTGGTGCTCTTGATCACCCTGTGGCGGACATGGGTATCCAGCACTGAGTGGCTTGTGCCTCTCAATGCTCTTCTTCAGCTCAGTGCATCCTGCAATTTACCTCTCCCAGTGGGCAATGGGATCTAGTGGGTTGGAGGTGAGGGCTGCTGGGACTCAGGATGCCTGGGCACTATCCCAGCTGTGAGATGAGACTGGGGTCGAGCAGGATGGAGCACAGTGAGGCTGAGAGTCAGGACACCAGGTTCTATTTTCCCTTTGCCACCAACTGCTGCCCAATCTCACTCAGGTCCATTTGTCTCCACATCTCAGTTTTTCCAAGTGTGAAATGATGAGAGCAGCATGTTGGCTCTGGATTTATGACCCAGATACCTTGCTCTGGGCAGACCCAAACCCTCCGGCTGACCATGACTTCTTCCATTTGATAATAGGCAAATGTTATTGATATACACTGATAGAAATAAAAGTAATGCAGACAAGGTAAATAAAATACCCTGCTCCCCAATTCTATATCTACCAGTCCTAGGGCTGTCACAGAGGGAAGGTACATCTGGCCAGTATGAAAGCTTCACCCTTTGGTCTTGCTTGAATGTCAGAAGTCTTGGAGGTCAAGGGCCAGGGCCACGCAGGCTCTTGGTGTACCCTCTGTCCATGGTGGCCTCAGGTTCCCCCTTTGGGGACCCTTTCCTGTTCTGAAATCCCTCCTGTTATATTCTTTCCCACCTCTAATGACTCTTCATCTCTGGGTACCATTGGTTGGTTTCCCTGACACTGTCCACGTTCTGTTCTGTCAGCATATTCCTTTGTTTCCCAAACCCATCACATGCACACATTTTAATTTGGTCATTTGCCAATGTCTTAATTTGGACATGCCCTGGCCTCCTAATTAGGTCAGTCCACCAAAACCAGAAATCCCAGGGGCTCTGCAGCTGGGCACTGTGACCTAGCCAATGCTGCAGAGATCCTTATCTCTATAATGAGCATATGGTTCAAATTTCCAAGCCTTTTTGTCCATGGACCTCAGACATGGTGTCTGCCTTGAAGACTGAGACTGTGAAACTGTGTCTCACACAGGCTTTCAGCAACCAGTTAATCCTTGCTGTTCTCCTGGACCATTGTTCTAATGCAATATCTACTCTACCTACAAGTCAATTCAGAAAAGCAAATCTCTAAATATCATTTTCTAACCATCAAATAAGGCCCTAGGAGGCACCATCAGAGCTACAGTCAGATCAGGTTGGCGTCTTTCTGGCAAATCCACTTAAATTCTGTGTTGCAGAGTTCAGATTGAATTTGATCCCCTCTCACTGCTCCACAGACCTTGTCCTCTGCCAGGCTGGGTACTGGCAGCCTGCAGATCAGAGCAGAGTGTCCTTGTCAGGGAAACGGCCCCCCCATAATACTGTAAAGTGCCATTGCCTGCTCCTGCCCTGACTCCTAGATCTATGGTCTTTGCAGTCTCCCCAGCATCAGTGTCACCTCCTCCCAGGTGTCCCATCTCCCCTTAACTGAGCAGACTGGTATCCCAGGGCTGCTGGACTTTCTTGCAGTGTCTCCCCAACTGCCCTGCCACTTTCTGTTGAAAAGAGATAGTTAGTTTTGGAACAGAAAACACTCACAGGGCTGTATGAAGCTGGGGGTCGTTCAGCCAGGTCCAGCCCTTCTCCAGGGAGGGCACGGACAGGCCAATCCAGAAGTGTGTGAGAGCTGGTGTCAGCCCCTTCATGGACTCCTGTGAGGATGTGAGACAGGAAATGGGTAAGTGCTGCCTGGTACACCTCTGCTCCCATGTTCTTAACAGTGTCTTCACCAAACTAGTGTTTGTCCCTATATACACTACTCCCCATACATTTTCCTCTGCCTATCTATCCATGGCTTCATCCCCACACCTATCCTATCTCCCATCCATTGTCTCACAGCCTGATCTTTGGCTTCAGCTAATTCTTCTTGGCAGAAAACCACAAGGGGAACCATTAGGATGGTATTAAGCTGCCCCTGTGTCACTCTGGTCTTGGGGCTAGCGATTAAGGGGGAGGATGTCACAGTTGCCCAGGGAATTTGGACACAGCATTCTTACTTACATGTACTGAGCCTCCCACTCACTCCACGAGTTCTGAAAGCCCCATCCCTGCAATGAATCCTCCCAAGTTCCTTGGGGTCTGTCCCCAAGGCCCCTCCCCTGCATGACATTGTCATTCCCTTTACCAACTCCACCTTGTCCTGGATTAGTAGCAGCTAGAAGCTCCTGGCTGCACAGTCCTCAAGGCTCTCACTCCAGATTTTATATTTTGTGGAGACCCAGTAGCACTTGTCCCCATGCAGCCACCAGTCCATGAGGCAGAGTTTGCAGCCACAGCTGTAGAGAGATAGAGGTGATCCATAGTAACAAGTGAACTGGGCCTGATTCTCCCTCCCTGTGTTCCTGCGTTGGGGCACTAGATAGATGAGATCAAACTATTTTTAATTTCCATTTGTTTTTCATGGGATCTGGGGAGGTTCATGGCCCTTCTTTGGTCATTGCATAAACTAAAGCAACCTTAGAGACCCTGGGGAAACAGATCACTCCCAACACAGTGCTCTGGCTATATGCCTGAGCCACTCTCTGCAGAGTAGGGGGAAATGCTAGCAGCAAGGCTAATGCAGGGATCACACACTAGCTGAGACAGTCCCTTTCCCAGACAGAGTATTCACTTACTTCAATACCCCTTTACATGGCCACAGAAGCCTAGATAGGGCTGGAGTAACTGCAGGTAGGAGCTCAGTGTGAATGCATCAGCAAATGGGAGGAGAATTCGGGACTAGCTGAAGGGGAACAGGAAGGAGCATGGGGACTTGAAAGCAGTGTGGGGAGGGCCATGGGGCAGGGGTAGTGAGCTGTGATCCTCAATGTTACCCCATGTTACAGTGCCATCAAGGCCTGTCTGTTCCCTTCCATATCACTCTGGGCTGGTTAGGCCCCACTGGAGCACTGCGCACAGCCCTGGCACTGCAGTTCAGGAAAGATGGGGAGATACTAGAAGGATCCAGAGGTGGGTACCAAAGATAAGGAAGGAGCTAGGAAGCAACCTGTGAAGAAAGGCTGAGAGAACTATGCAGGTGTCGTTAGGGAAAGGAGACTCAGGTGTGGGCACAGGCAGCAAGCCTCAGTTACTGCAGAAGCTGCTGTAAAGATAGGGATGCAGGTACCTGCTGATCTGCTCTGAAGCAGGGGGCACAGACTCTGGATCCTGTCAGATCAGAACTTCTCCAGGTTCCTGCACTCAATAGTCAACATGACCCTGACCCCAGCTCCATCGATGTTCAGGGCTCCCAGGGTCCCATGGTTACTACAGATGGCCTGGACTAGAACAGAAAGCACAGAACAGGGTGCCCAAAGACCAGGACCTGCTGGGACCTTGGCTGAGTTGCTTTGCTCCCTACCCCACCTTGTGCCTCAGTTTCCCCAAAACAGGCCTAGTGAGAGCTCCTGGCCCTAGAGGACACCTGATGCAAGGCCTGGGGTTGTTACTATGTGCAAGATGAGTTTTCCAACCTGCTAATCCTGAGTGGGAGCTTGAAGAGATTTTCTGGGGACAGTGTCCTGCAGAGGCCCTGGTTCTTGCACACATCCCACTATCCAGCTTCTGTCAACTCCCACAGGCATTGGGTGAGTCTTGAAGGGCCAGAGAGCAGAGCAGTGTTTGGGGCTGGAGTTGCTATGTACCAGGTGGAAGAGGGGTGCGACAGGAGGCTGTCATGAGGTCAGTCTAATCACTGGCCCACCCAGCTGTCTAGGGTAGTTAGCCCACCTGTCTTTCCTGCCACCCCTTTGTTGTAACATCATAAGTAGCTGTTTCTAAGGCAGGAGGCTTCTCCTTTACTGCCCAATGCCAAAGGTGTAATACACAGGTCCAAACTGAACCTTATACCATGTCCCATGCCTCACAGGTGGCATCGCTAAGTGGCTTTGGCCCACAATGGACCTCATTCTATGCCTGCCTGATGTTCAGACCCCATCCAGATCCCTCCTCCTCAGGCGGTCTACTCTGCCCTCATTCTGGGCTGCAAAACTCCTTAAGCCCTTTTTCCCTTGTGGCTGTGGCCCTCTCCAGGACTTTTGGTCTCACTGGCCCTGGCCTCACCTCTAGGCAGGTTAGGACTCCCAGCCTTTAGCCTCTAGCCGTCCCTCAAGGTGGACACTCTGGCCCTTCCACTGGTCTGCTCCTGGCCCCAGCACAGGTCAGCAAGGTGATTTAGGGTAGGTACTGAGCTGCTTGTCCTCACTCTCCCATATGGGTCTGCCCTCTTGGGCCCCTCCAAACAGCTCACTTGATCTCTAAGGCTGGCTTATGCACAGTCCTTCAGGCCTGCCCACACAGACCTTACTCTACAAGGCCTACTGCTTACACATGTCCCCTCATTGGAGCCACTACACCGCCCCCTCACCAGGGCTACTAGGTCTTACACCCCTTGGGCCTCAGGCCTCTGATGACATGCCTTAACCCCTCACTTGTGCCCTCTATGGGGTAACCCACCAGGTCATGGGGGCTGAGGCTATATGGCACCCCATACACACCTTTCACTAGGGAGGTAGGTACTGGTGTGGCATTTTCTGGGGACCACCCTGCCACAGACAGCCCCACCACACCATCCTACCTAGCAGGGTGCAGTTTTAGGTCATGCTCCTATACCCCAGGTTTACTCGGATATATACTCCCCTTCTCCAAGGGAAGGGAACTGTTAGCTGGCAGGCGTGCCGTGGGGGAACTGCAGACTGCTCAGTTTTCCTCCAGCCCTTATCTGAAACAGATAAACCCCAACATAAACATAGATAGCCAACAGATAAACTATAGATAAGTATGGGTGAACAATAAATAAGCCACAAATAAATACAAATAAACAACAGGTGAAATAATAGCAAAAGGGGGTCCCAGCAGATCCCTAGGACTCTACTCATCCACTAATTTACAAACATGAGAGTTCACAAAATATAAGGCATGACATCACACCACTTATGGTGCCAAAGAAAAACTTAATCCCAAGGGGAAACCCCAATGCCCTTGGGCTTTTCCCAAGCCCTTCAAGGAAGCTGGTAACTTTAGGGGGGCCTTCCTAGTGGGACCTCCACTTTCAGGAGCCCTTAACTAACCAGTGGGGACTCCTCCCCTGTGGGAATCCTTTTTTCCCTGCAAGTCATGGCTCCCAGGCCTGGAGGGTGGCCCCTGTCCTCTGCGCCAAGCTGCTCTCTCGCCTGCGGTGGGCTTTGGGGGGTTGTTGTCCTCTGGAGCAGGGCTTTGCTATGCAGGCTTCTGGGGCCTCTGGCTTGGCCCTGTCTGCTGGCTCGGTAGCCTGAGCACAGTCTGGCTTCCTGGACTCAACCCTTTTGCTACGGGTCGGAGGCCTGGGCTGCCTCATGCAGCACCAGGCTCAGTCCACTCCTGGACCCTCTACGCAGTGCCTTCTGCACTGAGCTCCCGTCCTCGTTCTGGCAGGTGACCTCCATGCACTGGCCTGTGCACTGTGTCTCCGGCTGCACGCCAGAGATTGCAGACCCGAGCTGCCTCATGCAGCTCCCAGGGTCTGGACGCCGAGTGCCGGGCTGCACACCGAGAGCCTAGCCACTGCAGCCATCCACCATTCCCTGCCAATGGGAGCCTTCAGGGGTGCTTCCAGGTTACTGCTTCAGCCTGCTGAGCAGCTCTCCCCAGCTCTTCGCTCTTCTCTGTCCGGGATGTCTCCCCCCCCAGACTGGCCACTCAGCTCCTTTTATACTCTCCAGGGCTCCGCCCCTGAAGTCTTCCCCACCTGGCAGTGTTGCAGTTTTCAATCAGGTGGGGGGGGGGGCAAGCTCCTCTCCCCCTCCCCTCAGGAAAGGGGCATGACTTAACTCCTCTTGCTGCCTCCTGATTGGTGGATGGACTCCACCAATCAAAACAGCAAAATTTCAAACCTGGGACTCAACCCAAGCTCCAAAAGGCAAGCCTGGTATACTCCAGGACCAGGAACGTCCTCCATCCCCATAGTTCCTACCCCATCTTCCAGGTGTTCTGGGAGCAGCAGCTGCAGCTGGCAATGTTATTCCTCTGGCTCCCTGCAACAACTGCCCACTTACCCCTGAGGGCCTGGGTCTATACTGAGGCTTCCCAACCCCACCCCCCAAATCCAGGAGCCCTCTTGAAGTCATGTGATCACCTTGTTAAGCCACACTGGACCTGCTGGCGACTCCACAGCCTGTTCAAGCCTCTTAAAGTGGCAGGCACTAAAGGCGTCCTGCCACAGAGGTCCTTAAGCCTTTCCCTTACACCAAAATCATTGTCTCAGCCTGGTATAGATGGGCTCTGTCTTGCAGCATCTGGACATGCCGTGACCTGGTGCATTCATCATCACCGGGTTCAAGACTGTGTAGCGTCCTCCAACACACCCTGCACCATCCTCCAGCCCTGTTGCTTCACACCCTGGAAGGATATAGCTGCTGGTTTCAGCCCAGCACAGGAAGCTGAGACTCCGGGCTGGACATATAGGGGTGGCAGAGGCTCATCACATGTTCTGGCCTTTGTGGTCATTTACTGCAGCAGAAAGTTGCACACCCACTGAAGGTCCCAAGCCCTTGTATCTGGATACAAGGGTGAGAGGCCCAGCTACGCTACCCCTGGGCTGTCCCATTATTGCATCTCTGCCCATCCACTGTCCTGAGAAGCCATGATGTCACTGACATCCTGCCCTGAGGGACTGGGTCAAGGGACTCATGTGGGACCTGGCTCTGCTGTCCTGGCTGCCTTGGGTTACCTTCTCTGCACCCCAGTCTCTGAATGGACACCCTGGGCACAGAGCAGGGCTACCTGGCTCCATGACACACCCTGGCCACCTTCCAGATGCCTCTCCAGAAAAATGACTTCTCACTCGGCTCCGCAGGCACATTTCCCCTCCTCTCTGCCTGCTCTTTCACCATTTCGTCTAGTAGATGTGCCTCCTAACCCTAACCCAAAACCCTAACCCTGTCCCTGTCCCTGACCCTAAATCTGGCCCTAACCTTAAAACCTAACCTTAATCCTAATCCTAACCTAACCCTGACCCTAACCCTAATCCTTTCCTATCTTTTGTGGGTGTTTCTCCAGGGCTCTGTCCTCCTTGCTCTTCTCCCTTCACACCAGTCATCTCTTCACATAGTCTTCAGCTGGCATCAGATGCTAACAGCTCTCACATCCACTTCATACCCCTCAGCTACTTCCTCCCACTCCACCCCAACCTGGCCTTCCTTATAAATCTCAGTCTAGACGGTCTCCTCCTCAACTCAGAAGGATGGAGGCCAAAGAAAACTCCTCCTCCCCCTTCCAGCCCTCCTCTGTCACTGCCCCTCACAGCCACAGTCTCAGGCTGTCTCAGACTCTTCTCTCTGTTTGCTTTGCATCCCCCCCACAACCTGTCTCCAAGTCCCAAATGCTTCCCATCCCTGCCTGCATGATCCAGCCTCTTCTCAATCCAAATAGGCAGGTCTCTCATTTGGCCCACGTTCTCTTCTGACAGAGCTAAGCCAGACCCTCCACTTTTGTCCTCCCCAAAATGCATGCTGCTCCTTTAGCCCATAGCACACAGAGGAAAGGGCTGTCCCTGGTGTCACAACCAAATTAATCAGTGCCCATGTCACTAACAAGTGATGCACACAGCAGTCAATTAAGGGTTAAAAAAAATCTCTGTCCAGAAGTTCCTGAAAAAAAAAAAAAAATCCAAGCAAGAAACTTAAATTTATGCCCACATCACAACCAAGAAACGAAACTTAGGCGTGATTTATGATTGGTCCGAGTAAAAGGGGATAGCCCTGTCATAAATCCCTGCAATTGGTCAAGAAGCAAGCTCAGACCCCTCTCACGTATCAGACAGAAAACCTGACCCACTACCTTGTAACCTGATAGCAACCTGAGAGCACAAAGAACTGCTGCTTGCCAGATAATTAAAGATTCCACATAGCAGTCCATCATTGGACACCTCCGTTAGTTACCTCTGTCTATAAATAGTTTAACAACTTCCGCCTAAATCGAAGACCTCTGCACACAAGCATCAGAGTAAATTGGTGACTTGATCAATCATCAATCTCTTCCCGTCAACGCGGCTCCCAGACGTACCCCCTGTGGCGGGCCAGTAGGGGGCGCTCCTGCGTTGAGCTGCCCACCTCCCTGCGCCCGACCACCTTCCAGGCTCCGAGTGCCTCCCTTAGGGTGCCTCCCGTCCGGCCGACCCCTTCCCTGGAGCACACCCGCTAGCCTGGGGTTCCCGCTGCCACCATCCAAGGCTCTGGACTCACTTCTGGCTCTGCGCACCTTGGAAAACACAGGCCTGATCGTCCAATGGGTGCTAGACCCAGTATAAGCACTTGGGGCACTTCCCCAAGTCAGGGGCTTATTAGGAAGCCTCCCTTAGTCCACCGACCTAAGGGGCCTCCTTGGCATAATTTAGACCCACCCCTCAATAAGTCTCCCACACCGGTCACAAAGGAGAACTTTATTGATTACAGGGGTAGGGCGGAAACAGGGTAAAAGGTAGAGC
>NW_005843019.1:412737-420014 GCF_000455745.1 Alligator sinensis
GGCTACAAACCGTCCAATCTGCAAAGCATCCCTGGCTACCTGGGCCCGCGCGCAGGGCCGGGCCTTTCCCCCCTGCCCAGGTGACCAGAGCATCGCCTCCCAGGCGCCAGGCTTTTGTCTGCAGACAAGGAGCGAGATCCCTGCTGTGAGAGATTCAACAGCAGCCTCTCGGGCTGGCTGAGACAGATCTCTGGAGAGGGGCACTGACGGGGGCATTTCTGCCACACCCCCAACCCTCCTGCAGGCCCGTGCGGTCATTTACGGTATCTCGTTCGTCATATTCATGGTCGATTATAATCTAAGACACGCTCGAATGTAAACAAGGCAAGTCTTCTGCCTGTGTCGTACTTCACTATCTGGGCGACGTAAGTGAACAATCTCCTGTAACCAACACGCATCTGTGCCTGGTTAATTTCACCCCATCCATCACTACCCGCCTGTTGAGGCGAAAGGTTTACGGCCCGGCTCCGGGAGTCAGCAAGCAGCTGACCGGCCGCTGCTCTGATCTCCGACACCTGGGAGAATGAGGTTTCTTGGGGAGTTACTTGGGAGACAGAACAAATCTCATGGAGCTTCTTCTCTGAGAAAAAGCCCTAAAGAGCTGCTGGAATATCAGCTGCAAAACATGAAACTTTCTGCTTCCCTTCCTGGGGAAATGACTGAAGGATCATTACATTTATCAGCATGGTGCCCCTCTAAAATAGCAGGAGAGACATGTTAAACAGATGGAGAACGTGATGAAGAGTTTCAAGCAATGACTTTTCCAGTCTCTTCCTCTCCCCTCTCCATTCCCCTTGTGCACAGGAGACCTGGGTCCCTAAACCCTTCCAGATGGGAAGGGTTTAGGGACCCTTCCCTAAACCCTTCCCTTCCAGATGGATGAGGTTGAGAGGAGCCATCAGTAACTTGTGGCAAAGAAGGTGTAATCAGACCCTGTCCCAGAGTGACATACCCAGGAAAGCTCAGAGAAACTGAGAAAAAGCTCTACCACATTACGGGTTGGGAATACACACCTGAATCCTAGAATCATAGACAATGAGGGCCGGAAGGGACCTCAGGAGGTCACATGTAGTCCAACCCCCTGCTCAAGCAGGACCAGCCCCAAATACATCATCCCAGCCAAGGCTTTGTCTAGCCAGGTCTTAAAAATCTCCAGGGATGGAGACTGCCCCCCCTCTCTAGGTAACCTATTCCAGTGCTTCACCACCCTCCTAGTGAGAACATTTTTTTCTAATATCCAGCCTCAATTTCCCTTGCTGCAACTTGAGGCCATTGCCCCTTGTCCTGTCATCTGGCATCACTGAGAACAGCCCAGCTCCATCCTCTTTGCAACCCCCTGCAGGGAGTTGAAGGCTGCTATTAAATCCCCCCTCAGTCTTCACTTCTGCAGACTAAATAAGCCTGGTTCCCTCAGCCTCTCCTCACAAAGCACGTGCCCCAGCCCCTGAACCATGTTCATTGCCAGTTCTCCAACATGTCCACTTTCTGTAGTGGGGGGGGCAAAACTGGACACAGGACTCCAGATGTGGCCTCACCAGTGCTGAATGGAGGGGAAGAATCACTTCCCAGGACCTACTGGCAATACACCTGCCAATGCAGTCCTGGATGCCGTTAGCCTTCTTGGTGACAAGGTCACACTGTTGGCTCCTATTCAGCTTCTTGTCCACTGTCACCCCCAGGTCCTTTTTGCAGAGCTGCTGCTTAGCCAGTCCCCCCCCAGCCTGTACCGGTGCATAGGCTTGTTCCATCCTAACTTCAGGACTTTGCATCCCATGGTCCCTTGTGTCACACAAGATGGTGCCTTTTTAGAAATCAGCTCATGAAGCCCTTGTCAGCCATCCCTGTGGCACTGTGGGCTGGATCTCTCTCCTGCTGTCAAGTGTGTCGTTCAGGCTCATGATCACTCTGTTCTGCCATGGACTTGGGGCCTTTGTGGTTTTCCTTTTCCTCTGCTTCTGCTCTTCATTTCTTCTTTTGCTCTTGGGCCCTTGGCTCCTCCCTAGAGGCAGACACACCCGGAAGTATGGGCCTCTATCCTGGCTCCTCATGGATTAATCCTTTTAATGCCCCCATGACCCTCGCATTCCTGTCCATCATCCTCTGTGCCCCACAGAAGGGCATGGCCAAGAGAGGTAAGGAGCCAGCCCAGCCTCAGGACGGGGGACTGCACTGAATAAGGTAGGACCTGGTCTGGGGGGCCAAGGGAAACCTTCAGGAAGGGGTGAGTTAGGTCTGCAGGGAGAGGCCTCCCCATGCAGGCAGGGCTGAGCATAGCCCCCCTGCACAGCCAGAGTTGCCCTTTGCTTCCTGCCCTAAACATCCCACCCTGCACCTCAGCACCAGTGTATAACCAGCCCCTTGACACATCCCACCCCAGAGCCAGCTGCACCTCAGCACTTACCTTGGCTTGGTGTTTGCAGGCTCTGAGCAGACAGTGGTGGAGGCTGGGTCAGAGCTGGCCTTGCCCTGCAGCCTCCGGGGGCCAAGTCTGATGTGGCTCTGGGTCCCCCAATACCTGCTCTGTGCAAGGCAGCTCCAGCAGAACACCCACATATTCACCTGGACATCAGCAAAGACTCAGACGGTGAAACTGGCTCATTTCCAGCATCGCCTACATCTCAGAGGGGACCCGTGGAATGGGGGCAGCTACCTTGTGCTGACAAAGCCCAAGGTCAGTGATTCAGGACTCTTTTCCTGCACCAACGGGAACCAGACTGCCTCCGCAACACAGGTCACCGTTACCCCAGGTACTGTGCCCAGATCCTACCCTTGCTCTGGAAAGTGGCTGGGGGTTGGGAGGGCTTGGAGTCAGGACACCTGGGTTCTACCCCAGTTCAGGGGGAGTGGGGTCTGGAAGGAGTGCAGGACACTTGGCTTCAGAAGAGGATTAGGGTTTGGAATGAGGTGGGGCTGGTAACCCAGATGCCTGGGTTCTCTCCCAGCTCTGGGATGGTTATGGGGGATGTCTGCAAGGGCCAGAGGGGGGCACCATGTCTCAGACCATCTGGCAGTCAATGTCATGTCCTCAGGTTGCCAGGAAGGGGCATCCATCAGCGTCCAGGCCCAAAGACCACTAATGAAGGGGGCGACAGTGACCCTGCGCTGTGCCCCCTGTGCAGGGGGTGGCACCCCTGCCTCCACATCCCACACTGCCACCTGGAGCTTCAATGGGAAGACAGCAGATTTCCTTGAAGGCGTCCGGCAGTTGCGGATGCAGCTCACCATCAAGTTTTTCTCTGCCCGCTATCAAGGTCTGTGGGGCTGTGTCCTGTCTGGAGACCCCCCACTCTCTGGGGAGCTCTGCCTGGAGCTGGAGCCCACCCTTACCCCCACCTCAGCTCCCCCAGGTAGGTAAAAGCCCACTTGCCTGGGGCCACATGCCTTCCAAAGCACCTGCCATCCAGCCCAGCTGGGGGTTGGCAAAATAATGATCCCCCTAGAGAGAAGTTTGATGTGGCTATTAATCCACACCCACCCCAGAAGCAGGCGTATCTTCATGCCAGGGGAGGTGTTTCTGCATAACCAACCTGTGATATGACCGCAGAGGCAGCTGAATTTCAGCATTGGGCAACGGGTCACTGTGTAGCCAGCCCCCAAAGAGGAAGCCACATCTATGCCTCAGGCTCTGTATAACCAACCCCAACATGCCCCCCCAGCCCAGCAGTTATATCCCAGTGCTGGGTGAGGGGTCCAAGTGCAGCATTTGATGCTCCTTCCCTGTCTCTCCCCAGCCTCGGGATCCCTATGGACTCACCAGCATTTTCCTATCGTCGCTGGCAGCCTGGCTGGTGCCCTGGGCCTGATCCTGATTGGAGCCCTCACCTTTGTCTGCTTCAGAAGGCACCAGACCAGGAGAGCCAGGTACACAGGTGTCTCTCTTCAGTCTGGGAGGGGATGAAGTCAGGGAAGTAAGGGCAACAAAGCTGGGATGCCTCGGTTATCTCCCAGCACCGGGAGGGGGGTCGGGGCTGGTGGGCTGGTGCAGCAGTGGCACTCTCTAGGCTGCTTGGTGCCACATGGAAATAATCACCCTCCCCTCCACAGCCAGACCCCAATAGTGCTGAAAGCAGAAGGACACGGGGACCAGGCTGGTGAGTGAGGCAGGGGCTCTGGCCCTGATCTGGGGGCACCGGCTGGCTTCCCCCCTCTTTCTGTCACCTCTGTGTCTCCTTTTCTCCTCTTTCCCAGCAGAGTATCCAACACGAACTGAGACCACGGCTACCAGGGAGATGAAATCCTCCCCTAACAGCGACCCCAGCCCAGAGGTAATGCCAAGGGGCACTGTGCTACAGGGAGGGAGGCCAAAGGGTGCAGCAGAGGGTGCTAGCCCCAGGCAGGCAGGGCTGGCTGCAGGGCCTAGAGGCTGCTGTGATGAAGGGAGTGGGAGACCCCTGCTATATAATGCAGGGCTCAGCTGATGTCCAGTACACCACACTGCAGTTCAAGGAGCCTCCTGTGCCCACTGCCCTTCAAGAAGCTCTTGTGACCTCCACTGTCTACTCTGAAGTGCTCACACCCTGCTCCTGAAACCCACTCCTCAGGGACTGGAATATCCCTGCCTCCAGCTGTAATATCCCTGCTGGGGCCAGGAGACAGCTGGTACTGGGGTGAAGCATACTAACCACCAGCTGGACATCACAGGGAGGGTATTTTTTAGCATCTGCGGTGCCTAAAAAAGCCCTCCCACACACACACACACCTTGCCACTGCTGCTGCTACAATGGTAAGAGCAGCTAGACTGAACAACCCCATAACATTGTGGCTCCTACCTATGTTTCATAGGAAGGCCTGTGCTAGTAAAAGCCCTGCAGAAAACTACAAATAGACCTCAGGAAAAGCCTGTACTGGGAGAGACTTGGTGGGCCTAGGGGGAAGCCACTGCCCAAGAGCCCTGATGACAGACAAAGGGCAGCGCAAGGTGCGGGACAGTTTGGAAGAGCAGTAGGAGGCCACACTTTGCAGGAGACCAACCACACTGTTCAAAGCAGGATCAGCCATGGGTGTCTGCTACCTCTTGAATCAGGGGGGGCATGTGCCCCTCCTGACACCAGTCAGTGACTGGGGGGGGGAGTCCCCCGGCGGCCAATCCTGCTGATGGCGGGGGAGGGGGGTGTTCCCCAGCAGCTGATCTCAGTCACCATGAAAGCAGCCACACCACTTCCAGAAGTCCCAGGGCCACTTCTGGAAGTGGTGCAGCACAGCTGCTTTTGCTGGCGGTCCCACTCCCTGGCTGGTGCTTGCAGGGGGGGCAGTGGTGCTCCCACCTGCCCCCCTGTTCACCGGCTAAACAGGGAGCATGGCCTGGCAGGGGCTGCACTGGCACTCTCAGGGGGTGCAATTGCATCCCCATGCACCCACTATGCATCGCCCCTGGGATCATCCCTATTCAAACCAACCCACACAAATCCTTGTCTAACTTATTATGAAATAGGAACCATGGCTGTTGGATGTGCATCACCCCTTGGGGCCAGGCCCTGTCCCAGAAACCCTGAGACAACATTGCAGAGCAGCGGGCATGTCAGGCAGGGAAGCAGAGAGAGGACCCTGGGGCTAAGGTGCAGGACTGCACAGACTGAATCGGCACAAGGAGGTGGCCACACCACTCACACTTCCTCAGAGGGGAGACAGGAGGGATTATCATGGAAGAACACGGATTTTGGGTACTTTAATGAGAGAATTATCTGATAAAACCCCCAAATTATTTCATTAGAGTACCCAAAATCCGTGTTCTTCCATGATTAAAATGAAACATCACTATATAGGTGAGAGATATAAAGAGAGATCAGTTGGGCAATGTTTTATTGATATATTTACAATTTTAGAGCAACTTGGAAGCCTACCAGTGCCTCTATCATCATCATAAAAATTCTAAATATCTATTCACTTTGGTGTTTTCTTTGTTTTTTTTAACATAGAAAAATAAGGCTTCTCTTGCCACCCTTCACTCACCAGGATGTGGAGCACTGAGCAGCACTGATATGCCAGTGACCTGCCCCTCTCCCTCACTCTCAACCCACAGCTCCCCACTACCCTCCAGTCCCCTCACTCCTGACTTGCACCCATTGCCTGCCCCCACTAGCTCCCTCCTGGCAGCAGCTCCATCCCAGCACCAGAACATGGATCCAGCTGCAGATGTCCCACCCGCTGCTTTGTGGCTCTGATCAGTGCCAGCTCTTGCTGTTCTGCTTCCTGCACCTGTGCCCAGGCCCCAGAGATCCCCATGCCCTTTCTGGGAAGCCCTTGACTGGGGCTCAGGGACTGGACTGGGCAAGGCCCTTCCCTTCTCAGCCAGACTCCCCCTACACAGGCTGCTCTATGGGGCAGGGAGGCTCTAAGCCTGAATCTCACGGCCTCTCCTACCTGGAGCAGTCCCCCACTCCTGACCCCCATCTCTCTCTCTGTCACACACACCCCTGCTGCCACCTCCTCACCTCCCCCCAGCCCATCACACTCCCCAAGTGGTTCCTTGGACCAAGAGCCCCCACAGGATGGATGGGGCCACATGTTTCAGTACTGGTGTGGGCATGAAACAGAGCTGCAGCAAGGCAGTTGCCCCTAAAACTGCAGCTCCCACCAGCAGGTCCCATCCTATTCCATGTGGCCAGCTGGGCATGCGGGGTGTGAGATTCGAGGAGGGTTATGGGGTTTAGTAGGAAGGGGTGTGGTGGGGTTTGTAGGTGGGTGTAGGGTTTCTGGGGGGTCTGGGGCTTACGTGGGAGTTTGGGGGGTGTGGCTGGTTATGTGCGAGAGGGGTTTGTGGGGGTAGTTTGTGGATGTAGGATTTGTGGGTGGATTGTGGCGGGGTTGTGGTTTTGGGAAAACTGTGTGTGGGGATGATGGAGACTGTGTGGTGGGGGGGGTGCTCAGGAAACATAGGGTCCTCACCCACCCCACCCCCCACCATGCACAGCCTCCCTCTCCCCAACCCGCACCAGCAGTGGTGTTCAGGACCTGCTGCTGGGAGAGCCACCCCCTGGGGCGCAGCACTGCCCCGGCCACCTCAGACCCGGTACCACCTGTGCCACATGTCACAGGCCCGACCTGTCCTGGCCCGGGGGTGTGCACCTTTGGCCAGCACCGGGCCACTCTGGCTGTCACCTGGAGCCCTGGCACCACATGCAGGGGCTGTGCATTGCGCCAGGCCAGGTCCTGCCTCCATGGACCCGGCCCGGCCAATGCCATGCAGGGCACTTAGAGGCATGACCCAACCTGACACGACGTGTGGCCCCTGCATGCAGTGCCGGGACTCAGGCCAGGTGACGGCTAGAGTGGCTCAG
>NW_005843019.1:420083-425132 GCF_000455745.1 Alligator sinensis
GGGGGGTGGGCGGGGGACCCACTCTTCCCAAGAAGCTCCCCCTACACCTACACAGCCCCTCCCACCACATTCCCCCTCACACCCACAATCTCCCCGCCCCTCCACATCCCTACTTACTTTGGATGGTGCCTGGATCCGGTTCACACTGCAGTCTTACCCCACTCCTATTTGCCCCAGCATGCGGAGGCAGTGCTGGGGAAGCAGGGGAAGGGGGCAGTTATAAAGACGCTTTGGCCAGATGCCAGAGCATCTCTCTGGAGGACCCAGGGGCTCTGGTTGCCTCAGGGCACACTACAGGAGCTTGACACCCCTGTTGTCAATATTTCTCAAAGGCAAGAACCTGCTCCGCACTTGTAAAATCTGTGAAGATGTGTTAAATATTGTTAAGGAGTTCTTATCTGAAATGGAATAGAAACAAACGACCTTCAGTTATCACCACAAAAAAACCCAAGAATTGTGATATGATGGGAAACCTGACTACGACTAGGATGCAGCCTGGGACTTGTGAGTCCAAGCATGTTGAGGAAACAACTAAGGCAATGATGGCCTTGAGTTAAAGATGGCTGGTCTCTGCTATGGGGTTCTTGTGCATTTCTTTCATACGAGGGAATAAAATGTAAAACTGCTTAGTACTTATCCATCATTATACCTAACAATATTTAAAGCTTGTTATCATGATCATTCATTCCTTATCTCTCACTCTCACTGGGAGCACCTACATGTGCAATTAATGCTATTTGGATTTACTGCACTGTAAATTTACTGCACAGTAGATTAATTTACTGTGCAGTCAGCACCTAGACATGTAGATGGTGACAATTTACCGTGCAGTAGATTAGACTACTGCAGAGTAAAGTGTCTCATATAGACATGGCCACTGTGTACCCAAGATGTTTCCAGCAACTATAAACAGGCCACGCCTCTCAGTTTAAACCCCAGAATACAAGGGGTTTTGACTTCCTCTTAAGGGGGAGGGGGCATGGTCAACTTTCTTGGACCTCCCAAATGTATTTTAACAAAAACTTGATTGATAATGCCTTTGTTCCCTTGCTTTACTTGTGGAAGGACAGGGTGTTTTGGGGAGATGTGCCTGGTAGTCATTTGTCAGGGCTGGTCTTGTAGTTTTAAGTCTGGGTTAGACAAATGCTCATATGGGATGGTTTGGATAGGAATGATCCTGCCTTGACCAGGGATTTGACTAAATGACCATGGGTGGATCTAGGATTTCGAAACGGGTAGTGCAGATGGTGTGGGGCAGCATCATATATAATCTGACACAGTTTTCTCCAGGTAAAAAGAAACTAGAAATGTTATGAATATGCTAGGGGGCTAGGGTTATATTATTCAGCTCAAGATTAAAGCAAAAATAAATAAGATGTATTAGAATGAACATTTATTTGCTGTATCGAACATCATGTATTAAAAAACACAACATGCTAGGCAAAAATTCTCAGAAGACATTGTTTCTTCAGTCATTAGAATGAAATAGAATGACAGAATCATAGACAATGAGGGCTGCAAGGGACCCCAGGAGGTCACATCTAGTCCAACCCCCTGCTTAAATCAGGACCAGCCCCAACTACATCATCCCAGCAAGGGCTTTGTTGAGCTGGGCCTTAACAACCTTCAAGATGGAGAGTGCACCACCTTTCTAGGTAACCCATTCCAGTACTTCACCACCCTCCTAAGGATAATTTTTTTCCTAGTATCCAACCTAAGCCTCTCTTGCTGCATCCCTTTGAGATTCATAATGTACATAAATATACATCTCTTTCAGATTCATAAAACAAAATCAAGCCTTCTTGAGCATCTTGGCAGTGCATCCAATACCTCACTGAAGCTTGTTTCCATACCTGAGTGAATGTTTCTCACTAGAGTGCAAATCAGCCTGGAGGACCGAGTCGTACACTACTAGGAGCAGCTAAAAGACAGAAGAAATGCAGATGAAAGAATAGTTTAATTAGTGAAAGATTAAAGATCATTAAAAAAAGAAAGAAAAAGGCTGTGGGATGAAGAGTTTAGAAGAAATTCAGTAGATTATAATGAATCATGAAATCAGTGGACTCCCTCACTGCTGCCTGAACTTTGGGTAGACCAGGAATCAAAGGTGGGGTTGAAGTGCACCCAGGTGAGCCCCTAAAAATGACTTCCTGAGGTCCCTTCTAGCCCTTCTTGTCTATGGTTCTATGATCTCCTATTTCCAAGCCCAATGTAAGGGGCAGAAAGTGGCTCGGATAAACTGCCTACAGGTTGCAGGAGGGAACACAAAGAACAATGAGTAGGCAGAGAAGGGGCATGAATGTACAGATGGTTATAGCAAGGTGGGCACATACTAGTGTTAGTCTGCTGGGTCATCTTCAGTGGGTGCGTCTACACGAGACGCTAACTGCACAGTAGCTTAATAATACAAAACAGTAGCATGCCAGGGAAAACCTGCGCTAATATGCTACTGAACAGTAGTATTAGGCTATTGCACAGTTAATGCCCAAATAAACCCATACACCAAAGCTACTGTGCAATAGCGTAAATTATTGTGCATTGATTTAGTATTTGGTTATCCAAGTACTAAACTTAATGCGTAGTAACTATGGCACCTTCATGAACGTGTAGATACACCTAGTCTATACCTGATGTTTTCTGGGATGAGGGTTAGGGTTAGGATTAAGGTTAGGGTTAGGGTTAGGGTTAGACTTCCTCCCCTTACGAAGACAAAAAAGGAGGGGAATGCAGGCCTTGCTGGAATATGGGCATTGAGCTGTGTGTGCCAAACCCTCCCCCAACCCACAGGGAAGAATCTGCTCTAATTCCCCTCCCCTTCCCCGCAGAGGCTTGGTCTCGGCACAGGGACAGGGACACAGAACTACAAGCCACAGCCACAGAACTACACATCACATTACAATACAGCTACACAACCCTGCCCGTGCCAGGACCTGTTGCCTACAGCTGGGCAGAGAAGTGGGCTACATCTCAACTACACAACCACACAGTGCTGCTATGTACCTTAGCTGTGACACAAGCCATCTACACAATGCAGCCCAGAGACTCAGCACAGTACAGCACAGCTACACAACTGGGTTACAAATCCCACCCATGAGACAGATACAGGCCACAGCTGCATGCATTGGCACTGCCACCGCACAATGGAGCTACACACTGGGGCACTGCAATACTGACCATGTCTACACGAGACACTTTACTGTGCAGTAGACTAATCTACCGTGCAGTAAACCGTCACTGTCTACATGTGCAGGTGATTACTACCCAGTAAATTAGTCTACTACACAGTAAATCCAAATAGCATTAATTGCACCTGTAGACATGCCCACTAATGCAGATGCAGCCCTGCACAGCTGCAACTCACAGGCACAGCACACTGTTACATGACTTCAGTGTTACACGACTGCACACCAGACCCTAGCTACACAACAGTCCAACACGTTGTCCAACTCCCCTGCCACACAACACAAAGCAACACAACAGCTACACCCCACACCAGGGTTATGCAACAACACTACACAATGACATGAGAGCTAAAAAACCCCCACACAGCTCAATGCAGCATCAATACACAACCATCCCCCTCATGTCTCAGTGCTTTGGTGTGTAGGTCCATTGTGGACCCCAAGCTGTGTACCTCTGCTGTGATGAGCATCTGAGCTACACTGTGTAGATGTCTTGCATCACAGGCTGAGGTTTGTAGCAGCACTGTACAGTTGTGTAGCAGTTGTGTAGCTGAGATGTGCCCACTTCTCTAGCCTGTTGCCTACAGCCTGGGTCAGGGGGTGGGTCTGAAGCTGGAGGGGAAAAAAGAGCTCAGTAGGGGGACTCTGTGCAAGGACTTGGCTTCTTCTTTCTGTAACAGTATGGTCCCCAAGGGTGCACACGGTGCCTGGAGGAACAGACACAGCACACACAACACACACAGCACCATGGCAGAGTGCTCAGAGACAGAGAAGGACAAGGAGTGAGGGGGTCCAGGGCAAGCGGTGGTGCTGGGTGGCACACCCCATGAAGCAGGAGGGTTTACAGGGTTTGGTGGCATGGATGGGGTTGGCAGAGGGCACCGTGGGGCTGGGACTGAGGGTGGGGGAATCTGGGTGATGCTGTGATGTACATGTGAGGCCCAGCAGTGGTACCAGTTCAGCACTCTCCTGTCCCATGCAGAACATGATCCTACCTCCTTCTGTTCCTTGCCACCCCACCCCACCCCCCCAAAACCCCCAAAACCTGTGTGGACCCAGGTTTCAGAGCCTGAGCTGAGTCTCTAGCCCTCCTTATCCTGTTTTTGGGGTATCTGGGGAGGGTACACCCCCCAGATAAGGGCCCTTCAAGGCACAGTGCAGGGGGTACTGGTAGGCTCTGGAGTGGGGGATGTGGGCTCTCACCCCCTTGCTGCCAGGCTGAGTCCTCCTAGCCTCTATCACCCCCCTGGGTCTGAGACCTCCCACTTCATAACTTCCTAGGGGAGGGTCTGGTGTCATCCCTGCTGGGACTTCATAATGCCCCCCCCCTGCACAGCCAGGAGGTGCAGAGCAGCACCATGGGGTCTCTGGGACTCAGGACCTGTGTCTTGCTGCTACTGGTCTGGGGAGCCGGGGCCAGGCCTCCCCTAGAGGCCCCTAACCCAGCCCCACAGCCCAGCATGGTAAGGCTCAGGTGGGCTGGGGGTGGGGCAGGGGGGAATGGCAGGAGAAAAGGCCCCTAGAGGGGGAACCCCCCTCCCCGCCACTCCCCTGTCCTTGCACAAACATGCCAGGCTGTGATGTCTTGTGCCCAGGACATGCTAGGTCCAGTGCAGCAAGGCTGAAGAGGGGGATCTGCAGGTTGGGAATGGGGGGGGGGTCACAGGGGTCCTGTCCCCTCTGGCTCTGCAGCTGCCTCAGCTTCTTTCCCCTTCTGTGGCAGTGGAGGATGTGGGAGCGATTTTCACCTGGGGGATGGGTGGAAGGAGGGGACTCTAGAACCAGGGGGGTGGGGGCAGCGGGGTCCTCAGGGTTTGGAGCATGGAGGCCTTGTGGGGGCTTCTTGGTGGGGGTGACAGCACCCACC
>NW_005843019.1:425239-426548 GCF_000455745.1 Alligator sinensis
GGTTCAGCATGACCTGCTTCAGTGACCTCACTGGTGAGCCCCCAAAAATCCTGCCATGGGGCATCACCCCCTCCCCCCAGGCGTGACCCCAAAATGGCTCCCCAACCCTCTTACATCCCGTTGTGGAAGAAGAGAAAAATGGAGTTGAATCTCCTTATGTATAAGGTGCAAAATATGTAAGCTATGGAGAAGTCAAAAGAACATGACCCGAAACTGCCAAACTAACACAGACTAAGACCATCCTGCCCTAGTCTAGTAAAAAACAAAAGCTTAGCACAAAAGTAACCACAAACCAGCCTGCTGAGTCAGCCCAAAAAGGGAAGTAACCCCTGAAGTTACAAGTCAAAAGACCCTTAAATTCTGCTAACAGAGATAAATTGAAGACATGCGCATTACTAACAAAGTCATGGCAAATGCTGATTGGTATATGTCGTTGCTATGCTTAGGACGTCATATTTTCTATATGAACTCGCCTCACCTGTTGTATGAGGTCAGACCTCTTCACAATTCTCCACTTGTGTATGAGCCTGTCCAGAATGCATTCTCTAATAAACCAAGCTTCTGCTGACCTGACCTAAAGTTTGCTGCATGTGTTTACCACGACACCGTCTACCTGCCCTCCCTTTGATCCCCCTCAAGCCACTCCCCAAGCTCCTCTGCAATCCCCCACCCTGCAACCCTTTCCCCCCCAAACTAAGTGCCCTTAGCCCACATCCCAGCACCCCCAACCTCAGCTCTGCCTCCCTCTTTTCCCCAAAGAGGAGGAGTTCAGGGGATGGTTAGTGCACCCCATGCTGGGCCAGGCCCCACACCCCATTGTACAGGACCCTGGAAAGCCGGCCCCCCATGACTGTTGTCACAACCCAATTAACTTGTGCCCATGCCACTGAGCAAGAGATAACATTCAAATCATCTTCATTTGACTATTAAGGGTTAAAAGACTTCCCTGCCAAGAAATTCCTTGAAACAAAACGCTGGTGGTGTACTACAGATAATTGGTCAGCTGAAATAAAATGCTAGGGGAAACTATATATAATTGGTCAAAGATAAGCGTAAGCTCCTCACACGTAGCACACACGTAACAGGTAGAGAAACCTAACCCACTACCTTGTAACTTGAGGAGACAAAGAGCTGCCACCTGCCAAAAAATTAAAGATTCCATATAACGGTCACCATTGGATATTCCTGTAAAACACCTCTGCCTATAAATAGTTTAACGGTTTCCGCCCAAGGCGGAGAGCTCTGGGGATCTCACAGGAAACACCTGTGCTTGTCACCAGAGAATTGGGAAATTGATCAATTCCCAATC
>NW_005843019.1:426618-426842 GCF_000455745.1 Alligator sinensis
CGACTCTGTAACCGAAGTTATATGCGCATATTTGACTCTGTAACTAAAGCTGTAACGGAACGAAGGCTCACCTGTGTCGTCCATCACTATCTAGGCGACGTAAGTAAACAAACTCCTGTAACCTACACGCGTCTGTGCCTGGTTAATTCCACCCCATCCATCACTACCCGCCTGCCGAACTTTAAATCTAAACACTCCGGTGTGAGTCAGGCGGCTGCCGGCTG
>NW_005843019.1:429272-433848 GCF_000455745.1 Alligator sinensis
CGTAAAATATTGACGTAAAAAGTCTTGCAAGCGCGACCGTCCGTTTTCGGCGCCACGTCCGTCATTATCTCGCCGTAACTGAACTGCGTGCATGTCCTCGACTCTGTAACCGAAGTTATATGCGCATATTTGACTCTGTAACTAAAGCTGTAACGGAACGAAGGCTCACCTGCGTCGTCCATCACTATCTAGGCGACGTAAGTAAACAAACTCCTGTAACCTACACGCGTCTGTGCCTGGTTAATTCCACCCCATCCATCACTACCCGCCTGCCGAACTCTAAATCTAAACACTCCGGTGTGAGTCAGGCGGCTGATTCACGACAGCTGTGACTGGAGGAAGGCTGGGGCTGCCACCCTGCCAAGAATCAGGGGTGGGGGGGTGGGGCTGGGATGGGGAAACCATGGACTTCCCTAAGGGTAGCTTTGATGCCCAGGGCAGCCCTTGGTGGCCCCCAATTCTCCCCCTGCTCCCCCCTAAGCAGTTCCCCCAGCTTGTCTCTCCTGACTGAGCAGCTTCAACCCAGCGTTGACTCTTGATGTTTCCTTGTGGTTTCCTGTGCCCCTTCACTCCCCACAGAGACCTCAGCCCTGCTCCCCTTTCTCACTAGGAGGGTGGTAAAGCACTTGGAATAGACTCCCTGTGTTGGCTACAAATGCCCAACTCGGGATCCTTAAAAATTCTGGTTTATTAGGTGGATTGAAGCACTGTAATAAAGTAAAATCATAAACCTTGGGGCTGGTGGATGGGGAAGGTGATGGAGAGGAGCCCTGGGGTGAAGAGGTGCAGGACAAGCAGGTTGGAGGGTGCCAAGAGCTCTGGTGCTAGGATGGCTCTGACCAACCCTGCCTTGCTGCCGTCCTTCTTCACTCCAGAGAAGAAGACACTGTTCTGGATCGTCGAGAACTCATGGGGGCCAGCGTGGAGAGAGCAGGTGAGAGGGGGGCACTGGCTGGCAGGATTGTGCACTAGGATGCAGCTAGCTCTGGGGTGGGGTGCACTGGGGGCTCATCATAAAGGCCCCCCTTTGCTCTGTGCAGATTGGGAGTGGGTCTGGGATGGGAGTGTAGGGAGCTGGTTATACAGGGCCTGTAGCTCACTGCAGGTTGCATCTAGGTGGAACGGCGTGTACTGGGGGCTGATTATAAAGGTCCCCCTTGCTCGGTGCAGATTATGGCTGGGATGCGTTGTAGGCTGGTTGTACCTCTGCTCAGTGCAGACTGGGATAGAGCACATCAGAAGGCTCATCCTCCCAACATATGTGCGCGCAGCAGGGAGTGGGAGAGGTGAGGGTTATCTGCCTAGCCCCTGACTGCATCTCTCCATTAAACCCCCAGGGCTATTTCCACATCTACCGTGGAGTGAATGCCTGTGGCATTGCCACTATCCCATCCACAGCCACCATGAAGTATGGCAAGGCTGCAGAGGCCTGGGGTCCTGCCCACAGTGATGGGTGGATGGAGTGGGCTAGCGCAGTCAAGCAGCATGGACAGCTGGCTGTGCGTGCGATGGGGCAGTGGAGCCGGGGAGGCCCCAGGGCTGGCTGTAGATCATAGTAGGCTTAGGCTGCTTCATAGTGGAATGTTAGACCCATGTCCTATCTACTTCGAGTTGAGGAAGGAAAAGAGGAAGGAGGGTGATCGGTTACAGAGCTGCTGAAGCAGAAGCCCCTAGGTCATAGGAGGCAGCCAGTGAAGCATGAGCTTACTTTGTGGCTTGGTGTCTTGCACATGGGGTTGGGGCACAGACAGCTGTGTGCTGTCAACTAAAATATGCCCATTTCCTGGGCTACGAATGAGGTCTGTCCCAATACCCTATTAGAAGGAAGTATCTTCTAGTAATGCTGAAACAGCATAACAGGCACAGTGACTTCCTGCTACTCTCACTGGAGATGAGCTTGCTGGTCTACGAGGAGGAGGGAGAGACAGAGCCCAAGTGTGCCTGAGACACTCACTCTCTGGGCTGCCGCTGGTGCTTCTACTTTGCTTTTGGATGAGCAACTGTTTCCTTCTTTGTAATCAACAGCTTGATTTGCCTCACCCCCATGGTCTCCTCATATTACGATTGTGATTAAAAGGGAGCTGAATGAGATAGCTGGGTGAAATGCGGCTGGGGCAGATGCTCTAAGCTTCCTCGCTCTGCAGAGCCTCCCTGAGGGTTCGCAGGGCGCTGAAGTCACGCCCAGAGACTGGCAGCTGAGGATGCTTACACACGGAGGCATGGAAACATGGGTGCACACAGGTGTTACACACACATCCTGCACACATACACACATACACACCAATGTCTTGCACACACGCACACGACCTGCACACATACACAAACACACACAGGTGTCCTGCACCCAATATCTGGGACACATGCACACACACACAGATGTAGGTGTCCTGCACACACACATAAGCACACACCCCCACAAGTGTCTGGGACATGTGTACACATGCATACACATACACACACATCCCCATGTATATGTATCCCCAGGCATCTAGGACATACACACACACACACACACACACACACACCTGGAATCCTGGAGTCCAGGACATGCACACACATGCAGGTGTCCTGCACATAAACACTACCCACCCCCCAAACGTCTGGAACACATGCACACACACGCACATATGTGTACATACACACACACAGATGTAGGTGTCCTGAACATACGCGCACACACCTCTGAATGTCTGGGACACATGCGCACACATGCATACACATGTGCACACACCTCCATGTATCTGTATCCCCAGGTATCTGGGTCATACACACATGGGACCCAGGCATCCAGGACACACACACACACACACACACAATCCAAGCAGGTGATACACATACACACAGAATCAGGCATCCAGGACATGTTCACACACATATATGCACATATGCATGCACAACTGCCCCGTCTCTCCCTGGTGCTCCCAGGGCCTCACCTGTTCTCTTCCAAGCCCCGCCAGCTGCACTCTCAGCACAGCCGTTAAGAGTTCGACACAGGGACAAGCAGTCGCCCCGTGAAACAAAACACGTCACAGGGAACCAGCCAGGGAGCTGCCTCTGCGGCCCGCCATCACACCCAGATTGCCGACTGCACCTGAAGTCAACAAGACATAAGGGCATCCTATTTACAGTAAAAATAACAGCAAAGCCAGCTTGCACTGAGCCCCCCACAAGAGCTGCAGGCTCCAAGCCAGCCCACTTAACCGGTGCTGTCCCAGGTGCTGTGGGGAAGGGGCCAGGGTATTCCCAACAGCCCCTGCAGCTTGTGCTCTGGGACACAGTGGAGAGCATCCCGTGCATGCCCAGGGCTGGACTGCCCTTGGTGTGGGGGAAATGCCCTTGCACTCTCCCTCCCCCAGGTGAGAAATGAAGCACCTGCCTCACCAGATGCCGTTCACCTGAGAAAGGCTGAGAAAGAATGCAGGCATCCAGGCTCCCACGCCCTTCTCCTGCTCTCACCCGCCAGGCCTCAGCCTCCTCCCAGAACCAAGAGAGAACCCAGGCATCCTTCTCCAGGGGCCCCTTTCCCGAACCCAACAGACCCCGGGCTGGGATAGAAGTCAGGCACCAGCTGGTTTCTAGCTCACAGCAATAACCCACTTGCTCCCCGCCAAGCAACTGGGCTCTCATTCCTCCTGCTCTGCACTGAGCTCCGCCGCAGGCAGGATGGGACAGACCAGCTCCCACCGGCTCAGGGGCTCCATGTGCTGTAAAGCAGGTCTCTTGCCCTGCTGGCTTCTGCGGGAGAATTTACGTCCTTTGGGGCTCCTTGGTTAATTCTCCAAAGCAAAGCTCAGGGAAGAAGCAAGCAGACCAAAATCCTCTCCTCTCCCAGGCACTGAAAGGAAAGCCCCAGCAAGCTGCTCCCTTCACAACTCACCCTGGGCTTGGAGCACACGGGGCAGGTGTTGACAGCCAAGGGAACAGAATGAGGGTTGTTCCCCTGCGGAGAGATGCCCTGGGGACTTGCAACTCCCTCCCTTTCCACTCTCAGGGCCACGCAAAATCAGCACGTGGTCCATGGGGAGGTGGGAGCACTTCAGACCAGGGGCCGGATCTACTCCCAAACCCCACAACAGGGCACAGGCTGCAGGAAAGGAAGGCGAGATGGAAGTGGGCTGAAATAGTCGTGTGTCAATGGCAAGGGTCTGGTCTGCGGGTTTGCTATTGCTTGGTGAGTGCTGCGCCGGATCTGGAGCTCTCCCTGCAGGCAGCGCAGCGGCTTCTCCCGAGCCTGCGCGCGCTGGTGGGCACGGAGGCGGGACTTGCAGGTGAAGTTCTTCCCACAGCTGGGGCAGCCGTAAGGCTTTTCTCCCCGGGGTACACGCGCCCCTGCTCTCCAAGGTGAGCTGTGCAGGCTGCTGCGCCCCTGCCGGGGGCTCCGGCTCCCCGGTGTCCCTGCCCCTGTCCTGGGACACTTGGCTGCTGGCCCCGGGAGCAGAGAAACTGAGGCAAAGTCCGCGCCCACGGCTCTTTCCTGGGTCGCCGGGGTTAGCCCGGGACCAGGCGGGCGCGCGGCGGCGCCGACGGGGTTAACACCGGGCCCCGCCTGCCACGTGAGCTAACGTCACAGTGCGGG
>NW_005843019.1:434193-442032 GCF_000455745.1 Alligator sinensis
CTGCGGAAAGCAGGAGGCCCGACACAGGCCCCCGCGTCCTCCGGGCTCGGACTGGCAGGGGGTCCCCGAGAGCGGTGCAGCCCACGCCGCGGGAGGAGCCGGTTCTGCGCTGGGAGGTGCTGCGGGCCCCGCTGGCCCCGGCCCAGGCCGCGCCGGTCCTAGTGACCCCGCACCGGTTGGAGCTGGTGCCGGGGGATGCGCTCCAGGTCATGGTGCACACGGAGCAGCAGCAGGTGGCTGCGATGGTGCCCCTGGGGGTATCGCAAGGACCTCCAGACTCCTGCCTGGAGCAGCCCGTGCACGTGCCCCGCAGGCAGGCTGGAAGCCCAGCTCCACCTCACACCCCTGAAGAGGAGTCCCCGCCCCAGCAGGAGTCAGGTAACATGGGGGACGCCCATTCCCTGCACAGAGCCAGCGGGCCTGGGACCACCCGGCAGAGACATGTCCCTCTGCTTCAGGGGATGGAGGGCAGGGGTCTGGGTCTGAGTGATGGAGAGGGGCTTAGGGCCGGGTTGCCACCTGTCTGGGCCCTGTCACTGCCAGGCCGGGGTGGCGTAGGGCTGGGACCGGAGCTGCGTGGTGTCTGACGGCAGCTCCCATTACAGTCCTCATGATCGTGTAGCAGCAGTGACGAAGCCCCGATGGCCCCCTGCGTGCTTGGGGGCAGGCCATCCCCAGGCCTGGTTCCCAAATGGTTCACCTGCCCCTCTTCCTGCTGCAGATTCCTCGGACACGGACCGGACCTGGGACTCATCAGCGGATGAGAGCTCCCTGGGCCTGTGCCGCAGACGGGGCCCTTCCCCAGGAGCCGGTAAGGAGCCATGGTTCTGCCCTCCCCAGCCCTGTCCCTGAGCCCAGACAGCTCTGGCCGGCCTGCCAGGAGGTTTCGGCAGGGACTTATGTCACCACAGATCCATCCATCCTGTTCTGCGCTGCCCTAGACAGCTCCCCACCCGCTGGAGCACCTGCTCCCCCATGATCTTTCTCTTCCTCCTTCCCCCCCCACCTTATCATGTCCACCCTCTCCCAGGGACTCTCCTGGGATTCCCCCCTGCAGGCTCTAATGCCCCTTCTGCTCACCCCTCTGGGCCAGAGCAAGTCAGGGGAGTCCCTGAGACACCTGCCAAATTCTCCTTGAGAGTCCCAGGAGGCACTGCCCCCTCACTACATTGTTGTGGAGATGTGTTAGCAAAAGCCATGGGACTCCGATTCATCCTTCCCTCTCATCTCTTGTGTGCTGCCAGCAGGGAGGCCTTCCCTGCCCTGCAGCACCGGGACTAACCTGCGCACTCTCTTCCCCACCCAGCAGGTGCAGGGCCCCGGGATGAAGCAGAGGAGCAGCCTCCTCAGGAAGGTCCTGCTGACCTGGAGCTGCCAAAACCAGGAGCCAGGGTCTCCCCGCGACCCGGGCAGCGCAAGAAGCAGGTGCAGGCGAGGCGCCCCACTGGGGAAAAGTGCCACGGCTGCCCAGAGTGCGGGAAGCGCTTCACCCGTGCCAACAACCTGGCTATCCACCGCCGTCTGCACTCAGGTGAGCAGCTGCATAAGTGTCCTGAGTGCGGGAAGACCTGTGTGACCCACTCGGACCTGGCCAAGCACTTGCGTGTGCACTCCCGGGAGCGGCCGCACAAGTGCCCTGAGTGCAGCAAGACCTTCATCAAGCTGTCCCACCTGGCCCGGCACCGGCGCGGCCATTCAGAGGCCTGGCTGTACTCCTGTGACGAGTGTGGTGACAGCTTTGTTTTCTACTCCAGCCTGGTCCGGCACCGCCACCTTCACGCACGCCAGCAGCCGTAGCTCTGCCTCTGGGTACTTGCCTAGGGCTGCCTGTGGCCCCAGCCCCTGCGCCTGGTGTGGGGTGCAGTTCAGCCTCCCATTGTTATTCCCAAGGCACTAAGGATGCATGGGGGCTTGACCCTGAGGTTGGATGGGAGGCAGAGAGGGGCTGCCCCTGCAGCTGGGATGCCAGCAGGAGTTAGCGGGGGGCCAGGCTCAGGGAAAGGGAATGAGAATCTGGCCTAGGATCGTGGTGAGCACAAGAGGCCTCAAATAGGTACAAAGGTGCCCCAGGGGAGACCTCCCTCCTCCCTCTTGGATCATTCCTGGAACCAGCACCCTCCATCAAGCTTCCAGGCTGTCTGGTTCTCCCAGGTGGATCAGGGTGCTCTCCCAGCCAGAGGCCTTCATCGTCACAGCTGGGTCTGATGAGCACCTGGCAACTCTTATGCATGTCATCCCAGCTCCATGCTCGTCACGGCAGAGGCTGACAAACTGTCCCTCTCCAGGCCCCGGGATCCCAGTAAGTGAGGCTTCTGGAGTGCAGCAATAATGATAGTGCTCGCTGAACCCTGCTTTTCCCACCTTTTATAACTTATCCTCCTCAGTAGGCTGTTTGCAACCCGCTGCCATGTTCCCAGTCCAATTTGGCAGGTTTTCCTGTTTCAGCCTCTCCTCGTACTTCTGCCCCATCACTTGCCTTCACAGCTTGTCTCAGAACTGCCTGTGGTGTTCCCAGGGCAAGTGTCTGCTGCTTCTCCAGAGCTGTGCAGTGGGAAAAGCCCAGGGGCCAGAGCCTCTTGCCAGGCCTCAGTGGCACTGGCACCTCCAACCTCTTCTCTTTCAGTGGGAACACCAGGATCCCAACACTTGGAGCTTTCCTGGCCAGGGAATAGAAGCTGGTCATGCTCTGGGATGTAGCTCATAAACATGGACAGTCAGGACCCTGCACTGAGGGTTTTTGTGGGGTCTCTGAGCTAGGAGTCCCTCTGCTAGGTTAGAGTTGGGGAGAGACCCCTTGGCAGGTCCTGCCTTTCTCATCAAAGATGCCCGGTGTGCGAGCCATTTGCATAGAGATTGTGCCCATTGGAATTTCCTGCAAAGGGTCCCAAAGCCACGTGGCTCTGGGTTTCTCCCCGAGTAATTACTCCAAGAGGTCGGGCGCATCAGGTTTTCTTTCATCCTGTCACTGTTGTATCAGCTCATCCCTTGGGTCCTTGTACTGCAGGAAGGGCCAAGACTCACCTTCCCTGAACACGGCAGAAGCTCCAAAGTCAGGAAACTTTCCCTATATTACAGTTTTTCTTAAAGAAAAGAACCTTTGTGATGTCTGAATGACCCTCGTGCTTGTTGAGGGAGGGCTGGCTGGTCTTGCTCTTGGAAGGAGTGTATGCAGTAGGTCTGAAGGTCCCCTTTAGCAGCTGAATTTCCCCAGGGCTGAGACAGCTGGGGGCGATGGATGGGTGTGAGGGGCTGTGTGCAAGGCACCGAAGCCTGAATCCCTCTTTCCTCAGAGGGGAGTGTGGTGACAGGCCAGCTAAGGTCGCCTGCCGTGTCTCTAGAAGCAAAACCTGGCTCTGCTTCCACCCCGCTCTAACTAGATCCTGCCCACTCAGGCTGAGGGGGCTGGGGCATTGCAAGCAGCCTCATGCCCAGGTGTGCTGGGGAAGGGCCCAGTTGTACCCTAGTCAACACAGGAGTCAGGGAGGGGTCTACTGAGCAGGGACAGGGTGCTGGGGTGCTAGGTTGGGGTCAAGGCTCAGGCTCACCCATAAGCAGTATTTCACACTGCTGTGCTCCCTGAGAAACCAGCATTGCTGCAGGTAACAGAAGTGCAGACACAGGCCTGTGACACAGATAGTCCCTACAAAGGGAACCCCAGTCTGGTTCAGGCAGGAGCCATTTCCTCACATCCTCCTGCTCTGCCTTTTGAGAGCAGTCTGAGTCCACTTCCTATGGGATCGCTGCATTCCCTTGAGATGCACCCCCCACTTTTTTTTTAAATTTCTGCTCCCTGCATTGACTCAGACCCCCAGTACTCAAAGGGCTACTGCACCGGGCCTGGTGCACTGGCTTTCCCTGCCATGCCAGGCAGCTTAGCCCTCAAACGGATGCAACTGGGGGGATGAACTGCATGGAGCTGGGTGGCCAGTGACGTACGGCAGAGCAGTGACCCCCTCCAACCCAGTGGGGCCAATCTTTGTGGCAGGTGTGTCCTGTGCATGCTACATGCTGGTCCCCCCCCTCCCCCCCACATAAGGCATGTCGAGAGTGAGAACACAGGTATCCAGGCTCTGACCCCAAGAGAGCCTGTGACACAGATGGTCCCTATGCAGAGTCCCCCAGTTTGGTTCATGTGGGAGTCATTTCCCCTCGTGTCCCCCATATCCCACCTGATAGCTGGGAAATGCCCCCAGGCTCCACCTGGGAGGGTTGGGGAATTATCCCCAAAAAGGATTTTTAAGCCCTCAAGGCTGAGCAGTGATGTGTGAGGGGAAGCAGGGAGGTGACATTTCCTCAGAGGTGGGGGAAAAATAAACAGGCTCTCTTGATTCTTCCCATAAGACATTTACATGACATTCCCAGATCCCAAAAAATCCCACCACAGAACAGGCTGGACCTCAGCTTTCTCCTGCATGTCTGGGGAAGCCTAAATGTCACCAGGAGATGCCTGGATTCATTTAACCTGTGTGTTAGCGCACCCTCACAAAAGGAAGCCTAGAGAAAGAACACAGGCAGGTCTCCAAGGGTGGGTACATCTCGTGGCCCCTCTTCGGGGAAGCCTGGGCAAAAACAAGCAAAAATAACCCCAACTAGACTGATACTATGAGGGGCTCTGCTAGCCCACAGGAAAGAGTTCTGGGAGGCATTGCGGACAGGTTTCTAAAAACATCAGGTCAGCAGACATCAAAAAGGCAAACTTAGCAATGATGAAGAAGGGAATTGTAAAAAATACGGAAAGTATCCTGATACTCTTTATAAACTAGGGGCGGGCAATTATTTTGGGGGGATGGCTGCTTACTGAGTTTTGGCAAGCCATCGAGGGCTGCATGAGAGGCAGCAGGAGCAGATAAATATTAGTTTTCTAAATTTTGGGGGGGCCCCGCAGGCCAGATAGAATGGCCTGGAGGGCCCACCCCTCTTTTAAACCCACAGTACACCCACACCTTGAATACAATGCCCAGGTCTGGTCTCCGCACCTTGAAAAAGAAAAAGAGGAACCATGTCTACACATGCATTAATGTGGTTTAGTTAACGCACATTAGCTCTAGTACCTCTATTGTGAGGTACTAGGAAAATGTGCATTAGCCTGTCTTGATGCACATTAACTAAAGAGCGTGGTTTTTAGGTGATGCTTAAGGTGCATTAGCCTATTTTAATGCGTTTTAACTAAATAGCACAGGTTTTCTTAGTGATGCTTTAATGCACATTAAAATAGGCCAAGGCTCATTAAAGTGCATGTGTAGATGCAGCCCTAGAGAAGGTACAAAGAAGGGCAACAAGGCTGATGAAGGGCCTCCCTCTGAGGAGAGACTAATGAGGCCAGGCCTGTTCAGTTCAGAAAAGAGACGCTTGAAAGCAGATGTGAGAAGGCGTTATAAAATATGAAACAGTGAAGGGAAAGGTAATGGGGATTTATTATCGACTGTCTGGGGCCACAACACAAGAGGAGCAGGTAGGAAGTTTAAACTAAGAAACGGAAGTTCCTTTTCGCAGAGCACAATTATAGTGTGGGACTCGTGGCCACCAGATGCGGGGGAAGCTGAGAGTTTAGCCAGATTCACCAAGGGACTGGACTCATTCTTGGAGAAAACAGGCATCAGTCGCTGTTGAGCATGGGAGTGAGGGGCACAGCCTCTGAATTAAAACTTCCTAGACCTTAAATACTGGGGGGCTCAAAGTAGAGAGAAAGAGTGGAAAAAACCCTGGTCAGAACCTGGGGTTGTTGGTTGTAACCATGTTGGTCTAAGTTGGTCTAATAAAAGATATCACATTTACCTAAAGAACCTTGTCCATTCAGACCCTGTTCACTCTCCATTGCAGCCTCTGCTCGCTGCTGCTGTGGGACACGAGAGACTGGGAAACACGGGCCTACGGTCCGACCCAGTACAGGGCAAGTCTTATGTACCTCTGTAAGCATCTCCCAAAGCATGCCTGAGGAGGGTGGGACAGCCGTGGGGGTACCATGGACCCTTTGGGCTGCATGAATACTCACACAAGTTGCTTCTCAAGACCATCCCACAGGCTCCAAAATGAGACAGACACCAGCACACATCATGCCTCCCTCCCAACTGAGAGGGGGGTGTCATTATGCCAGGTGCAGCACAGGGTGCTGTATCAAGCACAGTTCACCCCCTGCTTGCTGGGAAATGGCTGTGGCGGGCACATGAGGTCAGCTGTGCAGCTGTGGATCCTGGAGTAGCACATTAGGCCCTGAGTGTCAAGGTCAGATGGACCACGCCGTCATTCCCTGGATCACTCCTGTTTCCACCTGTCACGATGGGCACTGCCGTTATCCTTTTCCAGTCATACAGAACTGAAGTGAGAAAGGCCTTGGAGAAATCAGCTCTTTCCCATCTCCTTCCCTGAGGAACCAACATCTTGCTTGGTCTTTCTGTTACTTCTAACTTATTGAGAGCAGCTGGCTGAGTGGCCTAAGCCGATGGATGAACCTAAGCAGCTGGATGGATGACCCAAGATATTGCACTGGCTGGAAATGGAACTCGAGGGTCCTGTGCAGGAGGCAGCCTGTGGTTTCCATGCCATGTCTCAAGTCCTCTGTGGTTATGTGGGTAGCAGCCCCCAGTAACAACCGAGTGGGGCTTGCAGTTTCCACTGCACCTTCATAACAGGCCGGCATGGGAGCGGGCATCCTACCACTCCACCACCCGTGCTCTCCTGAAGTGTGCTGGAGTAGCGTGGACTGGTTTGCAGAGCACCCGAGGGAGAGAAGTGAAAGGTGACTTTGGGGTGCAGTGTAGCTCCTCCCAGGGAGAGAAAAGCTCAGGGCTTCCAGGGCTCTTCCTTGTCACCCGCCAAAGCAGAGCAAGGACCAGGGACTACAAGTGAACTCCACAGCCCCAGACTCAGAGAAGGGGCGGTGGGGGATTAGCCAGGCGGGCCTGCTCCTGCGCTCTGGGTTTCGATGCCTTCAGCTCCAGGCTGCCACAAGGAGCCCAAATCTCCCTCGTCAGGCTCCTGCTGCCCAGGCGCACCCCTGCCTTCTGAGGGGCACACGGGGATGGCTGGAAGCAGCAGAGACCCCCACCGACCCCCGTCCACCCAGGGTCTCCTGGAGGGGGGAGGCGACTCTGCCTCTGCCTGGTCACTCGGCTGCTCCTTTGCCCTCTGTTGGCTTGCTGAACACGAGTGGGAGCCCTCCCTGTTCCCCGGGAAGCGGGAGGGGAAGAAAGCGGAGCTCGGAGAGAAGGACTCCAGCCAGGGCAGGGGAGGCACCTGGCTGGAGCTGCGCTAGCTCGGGCTGAACACGGCAGGTCCGCGGCTCCGTCCAGCGCTGGCACAGCGGGATCCACGTCACGGACACGCGCGGGCTACCGGCATCTCGGACACAGGCAGGCACAACCCCTGCCCTCAGGGAACACGCGCCCACCCGCGGCACACCAGCACTGCCCGCCCGCGCTCCCCACGCACGCACGTGCCCCGAGGAACAGCGGCGTACGCGCACCCGCAGAGCCGTACGTGCTGCTTACGTCATCCTGCACGTGGGTGGCGTCACGTCACCGGCAACCCCTACAGTCGTGGAACATCCACGATCCCGGGCGCGGAGAACCTGCCCCGGGGATGACGTCACCCGAAGCCCCGCCCCCGTCCGTGGCCAGGGGGCGGAGCAGGGAGCGAACCAATGGGGAGAGGAGAGGGGCGGGTTTCCCCCCTCTCTGGCGCCCATTGGCTGCGACCCTGCCGGGGTGCGTCCTGATTGGCTGCTGGCGGTCCCGGGGGTGGGAGCTTGCTCTGACCTGGTGGGGGGGGCCTGCATCGCGCGTGGGACCTTCCTGCTGGGCCGCGTGCGTGTGGGGTGAGGGGCTGCGGGTCGGGAGTGGG
>NW_005843019.1:442343-462387 GCF_000455745.1 Alligator sinensis
ACCACAGGGCTGGGTCTTCCCCAAAGCAGGCGTGCGGGACCCCGCCGAGTGCAGGGACCCTTTGTCCCCGGCTCTGCCCCTCCCCTCCCGGTCCCTCTTCCAGCGCCGACTCTGGTGACTGTTTCCGTCGTGGGTTCCCTGCCCTGGACCCGTCCCCCACCTCTGCCGCCGTCCCTCGCCCCCTTCCCCTTCCCTGCCCTCAGCAGAGCTGGCACTTCAGAGTTGATGCTTCCCCAGTCTTGCTGCTGCGGGCTCGGCCTCTGCCCGCCGGCCTGGACACGGCCCGTCTCAGTGGGTGACCGTCAGGGTTGGCCTTGGCCGTCCCCCTTCTCGCTCAGCCCGTTGGCGGGAGCCGGGTGTGTAGCCTAGGTGAGGCCGTGGCAGCGCCCTGCAGACGTGCCCTCGCCCAGGGGTTGGCCCCTCACTTTACGAGCAGCTCCCACAGCCTGCGAGCGCAGCCAGTGGATGCGGTAGGTGGTTAAAGAGCCCCGTCGCAGCAGATCTCAGGCTCCTGCGGTCGCACCCATCGCCTTCGTTTATCTCCTCCCAAGCCCTCTGCACTGCCTGTCTGTCGGATGCACCGGAGCTGTATTTCCTCCACTTGCAAAGCCCGCGGCTTGTGGAGCAGCGACCTTTCTGTGATGGGTCCGAGCCTGCGAGAGCTGCTGTTACTGCTTTATACCGTGTTGCAGCAGGGGAGGGTTAGGTTTGATCTTGGGGGTGGGGGGGGACTCGAGGAGGGTAGGAAAGCACCAGGGTAGAGAGGTGGTGGGGTCTTGAGGACCCAGGTAGACAAAGCCTTGGCTGGGAAGATGGAGCTGGGGATGATCCTGCTTGGAGCAGAGGGTTGGACGAGACGTGACCTCCCGAGGTCCCTTCCAACCCTTGTTCTCCATGACTGCGATGCGCAATCCCCAGTTCACACCTGGCTCGTGGAACTGGGGCTTGTAACGTTCGATCCCATCCCCGAGTGGCAGTGACGTGACATGAATCATGTGCCCAAGCAAAGTGTGCATTCATTTACAACAACACCTGGGCACGTGGTGCAAAGACCAGCGTGCCCGGGTCTCACTCACATTGCTCCTGTGTGGTTGATCCCCTGGGGATCGATCTCGATGTGATGCTGCCCCTTGGTCATTGAAAAGCAGGTGTCTTGGCAGGTCTAATGAGTCAATTGGAGACCCAGTTTGCGTGGGCACAGGTCCTGATCCAATCATTTGTGTCTGTTTTTTGTGGGTCCGGTATCAGCAATAGGTTCCCGGGGAGGAGATGGGCCCCACCAGGTCCCTGCCCAAAAAGGCACCAATGAGACAAAGCAACTCAACTCGCCTAGGAGGGTTGTTACAGCATCTATGGTGCCCCAATGTCACTGCGGCCTCAGGGCTGATTTGACTTGATCAAGAATCAGTAGAGTTCCTTTCTTGAAGCGGGGCGACAGGGTAGACGTGCGGGGATCAGGCCTCTGTGAGAGTCAGTACGTAGGGTACCATGCTGTCTGATGGTTGGTTAACTTCATTTAGGACCAGCTTCCCCCAGGCTTACAATTTCTTCTCCCTCTTGGTTCCTACCTCATTCATGATTTGCTTTATTTCTGGGGTCCAGTGCCATTATCTCCACCTCTTGAGGTCCCGGTGATGACAGCCTGTATCCAAGCTTGGGTTAGATGCCATTTAAAGCTAGACAAATGATATTCCCAGGCTTTGCAGGAGAGTCCAGTGGTTTCTTTGCAGGGAGTGGATACACTCATCGCTCTGGTCCAAATCCTGGCTGCGTTAGAGAAAAGCGAAGGGCTTCCCCCCTAAGCTGCAGCTCAGAGATGGTTTGTTCTCCCTTACGGGCGGGCTAAGTTTTCTCCATCAGAAAATGCTAACATGGGTGCAGAAGTGGTTTTAACTTGTTCACAGTTCATGTGTCCTCCTCTGTTTGTTGCCATTTCAGAGACTTTTCAGGAGGCCACACGCGGGTTGGGGGGAAAGGATCTGGACAGGTTGGATCAGTGGGCAGAACGAAATTGGATGCAATTCGACAAAGATAAATGTAAGGTACTCCACCTCAGGAGGAGGAATCCTCTGTACACCTATAGGTTGGGGGATGACCTCAGTGGCTGAGAGGTATCTTGGAGTCATAGTTGACTCCAAGATGAACACGAGCCGGCAGTGTAACGAGGCCATCAACAAAGCCAGTCGCATCTTGTTGTACATTAGCAAGTGCATGACCAACAGATCGAGGGTGGTGATTCTCCCTCTCTATGCAGCGCTGGTCAGGCCGCAGCTGGAGTACTGTGTCCAGTTTTGGGCGCCGCACTTCAAGGGGGACGTGGAGGATCTGGAGAGGGTTCAGAGGAGGCCACTCACATGATTAGTGGCCTCCGTGCGAGACCCTACGAGGGGAGGTTGAGGGATCTGGATCTCTTCAGCCTTTACAAAAGACAGCTGAGGGGTGACCTTGCAGCTGCCTACAGGTTTATCAGGGGAGGACAACAGAGAGTTGGGGATGCGCTGTTTACCAGAGCGGCCCAGGGAGTAACTAGGAATAGTGGGTGCAAACTAGTGGAGAGTAGATTCAGGTTGGACATCAGGAAGAAATTTTTCACAGTAAGGGTGGCCAGAGTCTGGAACGGGCTGCCAAGAGAGGTGGTGCTCTCACCTAACTGGGAGGTCTTCCAGAGAAGGCTAGATAGGCACCTGGCTGGGGTCATCTGACCTCGGTCTTCTTTCCTGCCAGGGGCAGGGGGTTGGACACAGTGATCCTTTGTGGTCCCTTCCAACTCTACAATCTGTGAATCTATTAATCATTTTTAATACCATCTTGAGAAAGTATTTAATAACATCTTGAGAAAATCTAGTCAATGACCAAAAAAAAAAAGATCAAAGCCTGGTGAAGTCTGCAGGCCAGGGCAGTGTCACCGTAGTCCTCCAGCTGTGTTAAACTGGTCTGTGCAGGTGGACACTGAGGTCATTGATTGCTGATTGAGCTGAGCTGTTGCTAGGTTGACATTAAACCAGTGGTTTTCAACCTTTTCTTCATCTACAGACCCCTTTGGAAATGCCAAATGGAGGGGCAGACCCCTTTTGAATGGTAAGTATGGGTATTCACATACCTTTAACTGGTCCTAGTAATCTTTCATGGACCCCCTTAGATGCAGTCTGTGGTCCCCCAGGGGTCTGCAGACCACTGAAAACCACTGCTTTAAACCCAGCCCAGCCCAAATATTTTTATGCTTTCTGCAGCACCTCCAAGTCATCTTTTTTTCTCTTTTTTCCTTGGTTTGGGGATGATCATGGATGTAGACTGCATAAAGGGCTGGGGACAGGCTGGGGAGTGACTGGCTAAGCAGCAGCTCTGCAGAAAAGGACTTGAGAGTGACAGTGGACAATAAGATGGATATGAGCTAACAGCGTGCCTTGTTGCCAAGAAGGCTGTGGATGAGAAATTGGCTTTTGATACCGTCTCCCACAATATTTGCACAGGCAAGCTACAGAAGTATGGGCTGGATGAATGGACTAGAAGGTGGATAGAAAACTGGCTGGATTGTCTGGCTCAGAGGATAGTGATCAGTGGCTCAATGTCTAATGAGCAGCTGGTATCAAGTGGAGTGTCCCAGGGGTTGATCCTAGGGCCAGGTCTGCTCAATATCTTTATCGGTGACCTGGAAGGTGGCACAGAGTGCACCCTCAGCAAGTTTGCAGAGGACACCAAGCTGGGGGGAGTAGTACATATGCTGGAGGGTAGGGCTAGGATTCAGTGAGACCTGAAGAAATTGGAGAATTGGGCTAAAAGAAATCTCATGAGGTTCAACAACAACAAGTGCAGAGTCCTGCACTTTTTTTTCCGGATGGAAAAATTGCATGCACCAGTACAGGCTGGGGCTTACCTGGCTGGGAAGCAGCTCTGCAGAAAAGGGTCTGGGGGTTACGGTGGACAAGAAGCTGAATAGGAGCCAACAGTGTGCCCTTGTTACCAAGAAGGCTAACAGCATCCTGGGCTGCATGGGTAGGAGCATTGCCAGCAGATGGAGGGAAGTGATTCTTCCCTTTATTCAGCACTGGTGATGCCACATCTACAGTCCTGTGTCCAGTTTTGGGCCCCCCACTACAGAAAGGATGTGGACAAGTTGGAGAGAGTCCAGTGGAGGGCAACAAAAATGGCTTGGGGGCTGGGAGACATGACTTATGAGGAGAGGCTGAGGGAACTGGGCTGACTTAGTCTGGAGAAGAGAAGACTGAGAGGGGACCCAACAGCAGCCTTCAACTCTGCAGGAGAGTTGCAAAGAGGATGGAGCTGGACTGTTCTCAGTGGGAGCATACGACAGAACTCCAGTTGCAGCAAGGGAAGTTTCGGTTGGATATTAGGAAAAGCTTTCTCCCAAGGAGGGTAGTAAAACATTGGAACAGAGAGGTGGTGCAGTCTCCATCCTTGGAGGTTTTTAAGACCCAACTAGACAAAGCCCTGGCTGGGATGATGTAGTTGGGGCTGGTCCTGTTTTGAGCAGGTGGTTGGACGAGATGTGACCTCCTGAGGTCCCTTCCAGCCCTCGTTGTCTCTGCTTCTATGCTATGATTGCCACAGGCTGCTTGCTCTCGTGGCTGCATCACAGGTGCATGACAAATTGCAGGACACTTGTGATGACCCTGTGATACTCAAGTAAAGAGGTGCTGCTTTCCCTTGTATGTAAAGGGAGATGTCAAATAGAAACATGGGTGAAGGGGAATGGCGAGAAGGGCATTTGAAAGGTTCAGGGGGGCCCTGCCTGGAGAGGTCTAGGCTTGAGATTAAAGAGGCCACACCTCTGTTGACAAGCATGTTAAAAGGCTGCCTCTTGCCTCTAGTGTGACAATAAGAGACCCCCATGTGCCTAAAAAAATAGGTGCACCTGGGCTGGGGGGCACAGGGAAGCTGGTCTCCATATAGGGTCAGGCCCGCTGGCATCTGGAGGACCAGGATGGGTGATGTGCCTGCTACCAGTGTGATGGGGGCAGCAATGACCTTTGCTTGGTTTTGTAGCACAGGGGCTGAGCCTGGGGGAGGGGATGGAGGCAGCAGGCCTGTTGGTGCAGGAAGCTTTGTGGGCCATGTGGGGACTGAAGGAAGGCAGCTCTGAGATCGTGCTGGTGGTGGGGCCAAACATTGGGAGAGCCCCATTGGGGAGATGGGCTGGGGGTCATGTCTGGTCCCTGCAGGATCTGGCAGTGTGGGGGACTGTGGAGGAGGTGGGGCCAGGGACCTGATGGTCTGTGGTATTGCAGAGGTACAGGGTCCTTCTTGGAGACTATAGTGGTGACAGCCCTTTGCATGGTCCTCTGGGAGACAGTGCCCTAATGGCACCACATGTCGGGGTGGGCAGGGACATCCATGTGGCCCCTCTGGGTGAGTGAGGGTCAGGGTGTCTCAGAGCTGGGGGAGGTAGGTCTTGGCCTTGGCTCTCTCCATCACAAAACTAAATGTACATTGTCTTCTTACCCACAGACCACCCAGGGGGCAGGCTGCTGCCAGCGCACCCAGTGCACAAGCCGTTGGGGAGCGAGAGAACAGGCCCCAAGCTGGGGTGAAGCCTCCCCCAGTGGATAAAATGGCTTCTGAGCTGGGCTCGACACCAGCCCTGGGATTCCCGTTCCAGGCACTGGTGCAGCCCCTGGTTAAAAAGGAGGAGCAGGACCCAGCAGGCCCCATGGTGACAGACAAAGTCCCTTGTTTCATCCCAGCCAGGAACAGCGAGGAGTCCCTGACACCGGTGCCTCCACTTCAGGTGAAACAGGAGCCACAGGAGGAGCCGGTCCAGCGTTGGGAGGTGCTCCAGGCCCCGCTGTTCCCTGCTGAAGCTGCACCAGCCCTGCTGACCCCGCAGCAGCTGGAGGTGGCTCCCAGAGACGATGCCCCAACGCTGGAGACACGGCGCCGGTGCTTCCGAGGCTTCCGCTCCCAGGAGGCTATGAGCCCACGGGAGTTTTGTGGCCACCTGCGGGAGCTCTGCCAGCGCTGGCTGGAGCCCCAGCGCCGCAGCAAGGAGCAGATCCTGGAGCTGGTGGTGCTGGAGCAGTTTCTGGCTGTCCTACCCCAGGAGATGCAGAGCTGGGTGTGGGGGCGCGGCGTGGAGACCTGTGCGGAGGCCGTGGCCCTAGTTGAGGGGTTTCAGCTGGGGCAGGCAGAGAAGGAGAAGCTGCAGGTGAGAATGTTTCATCCCAATCACCGATGCTGCCAGCCCCGTCTCCGTGTGGGTCTGGGGGATGTTCCCTTCCTCCCCCATCTCTCCCGGTTCCTGGCTCCCCGGTGACACGTTTCGCTCCTCCCCAGGTCACGGTGCACGTGAAGCTGGAGGAGGTGGCCTCAGACAATATGATGCCTGCTGGGGCATTGTGGGAACCTCTTGACTCCTGGCTGCAGCGGTCAGAGCCCCAGCCTGTGCCGGAGGCAGGATGGGGTGAAAGCCTGGGGCCCCAGAGTGAGCTGCCTCCTGTCCCCAAAGAGGAACCCCCACCCCGCGAGGAGTCAGGTAACATGCCCCCTGCAGCAAGGGTCTCAAATCTTTGGCACTGCCCCTCAGGGGCAGGGCCAGGACTGAAGGCCTCTTGTGCGGTCTCATTGCCCAGCAGAAAGATCCTTTTCCTTGGTTGCTTTATCCTGGGCCTTGCAGGGTCAGTATTGGCAATCAAGTCCTAGTACCCCCTCTTGTGCTCTCTGGGTGCTCTTTTTTCCCCCCAAGCACATGCTCGTGGGTCGCCCTACCATAGTGACTTCATTCCAAGATGAGGTTTCTTTGTCCCATCCTGTTCTGCATGGGAGGGGAGGGAAATAAAACCTCATCCTTGAATTGAGTATCACATGCAAATTCAATACCTGCAGTCAGAGGCGGCGGGACCTTGCGAACAAGCAACAAGGATCCACTCAGCGAAGCAGGTGGTGGCCTGGAGATATCCAGCAGCGTGGCATGTGGCGAGGCACCCAGCATGCAGCAGCAAGATACTTGGCAGCCAGGCAAGTGGTGGCAGGGGAGCAGGCAGCACAGCTAGTGGTGGTGGAAAGGGGTGGGCGTATGGGGGTGTGGGCACAGGGCTTGATCACTACTTACTGGCCCACATTTGCTAATATAGGAGCCTACAGTAAGATCTACGGGGCTGGCAGTGGCGGGGAAGCCCTCGGTATCGTCTTGGCGGATCATGTCCAAAAAAGAGAACGGAGCGGTGTACGGGGGAAGATGCTGAAGGGAATGAGGCGCAGCTATGACAGGAACTTTAAGATGATGGTCATCAATTACGCCGAGAAAACAAACAACTGCGAGGCGGGGAGGATCTACAGCGTGACCGAAGCCAACGTGCGTCGATGGAGGCAGCTAAAAGGCAAACTCAAGACAGCCAAGTCCACGCGGCGGTCGTTCAGTGGTCCGAAGAAGGGCCGCTTTCCCGAAATCGAGAAGCAGGTGCTGAACTATGTTCAGAGGCAGAGGAGCGAGGGCGTGCGCGTCACCTGTGAAATGCTGAGGCTCCAGGCATTAGAAATAGCAAAGGAATTAAATATCCCACAGCACGATTTCAAGGCGAGCAACGGGTGGTGCATCCGCATGATGCGACGCAGCGGCTTAGCCCTGCGACAGAGAACACCACTGGCCCAGCAACTACCGTCAGGCTGCAGCGAGAAACTTTAACTCCAGTGGTACAGTTTTGGGCTGTATAAGACTCATAATTACTGATTGGGCCCAATGGTTGGTGCTGATGAGACTCCGGTCTATTTTGATACACAGCGGATCATCACCGTCAATGAGAGAGGCGCAAACTCCCTCGTTTTGAGATGCATAGGAAACATGAAGTCACAAATGACAGTGATGTCAGTGGCATTAATGGATGGCAGATAATTGCCACCCTGTAATTTTGTATTCTATTTTTTTTGAAAGGGGAAAAACTCTGCCCGACGGCCTGCCAAACTGGGGGTACTTCCCCAGGGAGACTGGAGGGACTTTGGCCTCACTGGGTTTAAACCCATCGTCAAATGTCTTTCTTGACTAGGAGCTGAAGCATTGGGCATCATCTATTTACTGCTGCCCCTTCAGCCCATCATTTTCTCACTGTTGCAGTTAGTTATATATTTTTCCCCCAGTATTTATGTCCAAAACAATATTGAGGTTTTCCATCCTTGCCCCGTTTTAAGGAGCATCTTGTTACAAAAATGTTGCAATGGGGGGTCAGATTCCCACCCCTGGGGCTCAGACAGCTGGGAGAAGGGCCCTACAGCTGCTCCCCTTGCTGCTTGGGACAGAGGTGTAACAGCTGGGACTTCTTGCAGGGTCCTATTCTTGCAGGGGAGGGGGCTCTGGATGCTATCCCCAACTGGAAGGAGGGAAATAAAAGGGTAAGAACTTCTTCTCTGCTGAAAATGCAATTAAAAAGGACCTCATTTTTAGATGCTGGCCTCAGTACAATTTGAGAGAGTCTCCTCTGCACCTTTTCCATTTGTCATGGATCCTCCTGTCTCAGGGATAATTTACCAGGTGGGAATGATCCCTCCCAGCCCATGGGGCCTGTGGCAAGAGTGAGAGCCCTATATTGGTGGGCACAAGGGGAAGTGGCCCCTACATGACCTAAACTGGGGGTGCACGGACTGTCCCTGTGCACAGGCTGTCCGACAGGCCTGAGCCTGTCCCCCCCCACCCCCGGACCCCTGCCTTCCTGTTCTAAATGCATCCCTTGCTGGGTATGGTTTGGGGTGGGGGCATTGGTGTCCAGTCAGGGCTGTCCTTTCCCATCCCAGCTGGGGTTGTGCTGCTCTAGGGCATGTTGCTGTGGCCTGCCCAGCTCCATCTGACTCAGTTCCACTGGGCGCCTAGGTCAGGGCCAGGCTTCCCTTTGCTCAGCAGCCTGTCGGGTACCAGGAGTGTGAACCAGGGGGAGATATGAAGACAGGATGCAGTGCAGCCTCTGCAAGTTTACAGAAGACGCCAAGCTGGGGGGAATAGCAGATACGCTGGAGGGTTGGGCTAGGATTCAGAGAGATCTTGACACATTGAAGGACTGAGCCAAAAGAAATGAGGTTCAACAAGGACAAGTGCAAAGTCCTGCACTTAGGATGAGACAATCCCATGCACTGGTATAGGGGCTTGAGTTGTACCAAGGCAGATTGAGGGGGAATATGTGGAGGGGGGGTCAGCCCTGGAGAGCAGGTGCTGGGAGGGGCTGGGAGTCTCTACGTCAGGGTCTCTCTGGACAGCTTGGACATGCAGTTGGCTGAGCTGATTGTGACACGGCTGATGCTGCCTCAAGCGGGCTACACGTGTTGGGGTCCGGAGGTCCCTTCCAACCTGACTTCTCTGTGACACTGCCCTGGATCACACCTTTGTCCCCAGATGCCCCGTCAGTACCCTCAAGGGCACTGCCTGCCGGGGCTCTCCAAGCCCTAATGGGCTGCACTGCATCCTGGCTTGGTTTGGGGCACCCAGCTGTTTTGCATCTGTATCTGCATCAGGAACTAGTGTGGGCTGTGACCTCACCTCTGACACCCGGGTCTGGACTGTGGGCTCCTGAGTGACCACCCTCTGCTCCTTCAGCCTCCCCAGAGGGAAGTGGAAACAGCATGAAACTACCGGGCATCACTCAGAGGATGCTTGAATCAGCTCAGCCTTTAAGGGCTGTACACGGTCCCCGGATTACCTGCTGCATGGCTGCTCCCCGACAGTCCCAGGCTGTGCCCCACACCGACCCCTTGTGAAAGCAGCCAAAAGCAGGTGGAGGAGCAGGACCTGGGCAGTGGAGCTCTGTGGGTCTGGTCAGCGGCTCCATCTCCCTTTTTCCTAAAGTAGGAAGAATAAAAGTCTTTTCAACCAGGCAGGTATTGCAGCTCCATGGGCTTCATGGTCAAACTCTCCTCTCTGGGCAAAACTATATCTCCCAGGATGAACCACTACCAGGGATTAGTGTCCCATGCTCCATTCTGCAAGGTGGGAGAAAGTGGTTCCTCATGGGAGATGTAGTCTGGTTGAGGGGATGGGGCAACGGGATTTGACACGCTGGAGCACAGGAATGATCTGCATTGAAATGTGTCTGCTCTCAATACCGGACCCAGATTTCTAGGGAAGATTGTATAAGACCTGAATAAGATGCCTGGGTCTTGGCTGTCCATCCCCTGAGAGGTTCAGTGGACATGAGGCAGGTAACAAGACTGTGGAGAGGACGCATCCACCTACCAGGTGAGAGACCTGGTCCCCAAGGACAGAAACCCAAGAGCTGTGGAGCTTGACTGCACCAGTTTCTCTGCTGTCCTGACTTCCTCCTGGTTTCACAAGTAAACTGGGGCACAACGTGACTTTATTTCCAGCATCATTGCTGCTGGAAACTGGGTTCACATCCTCCCCCCACCCAGGAAATCAGAGCATGTCCTGCTGGTGCCCGTGACAAGCACCATTCCTCCATGACAAGGAGTGAGGCACGTGGGACAAAAGACCCTTGGAAAAGCCAGAAGGGCCACATCCCTCCCCAAGCCCTGCCCCACTCAGCACTGATGGGCTGAGAGGACTGTGAACCCCAAAGACCTATGAGCACGCAGGGCTGGGGGATTGCCACTGAGCCCATTAATGGTTCAAAGGGGAATGCGCTGAGGAAGGAGCTGGTTCCACTGCTCCCAGCTGCAATGCCCCAGCTCCAGGCCTGGGCAGGAAAAACCCTATGCAAACTGCTGTTCCACTTCAGACCCCGATGCCAAGGTGGCTCCAGCTGGGTCTGATCTGCCTCTATCACACATGGCTTCCAGCAGCTCCCTCTACATGGAAAGTCCATGTTGCCTTTCCCAACCAGAGCTGACTTCAGCTCAGGTCCTGGCGACTTGCTGCCCTTGCTTACACTGGACTACATCCATTGTGGTTTGCACTACATGAGGTAGGGTTTTGGGGGCATGTCACATCTGGGGCATTTTCAGTTGAAATCCAGGTGAGGGGAAAGTTTAGGGGTCAGAAGTGCCTCATGGGTGGGTGGGACCAGAACTAGGGAGACTCGTGTCCCCCAGGCTCCTTGCGCTGTGGTTTCACTGGTCCATCACACATGTCCACAAGCGCTGCGTAAGGAACTGGGGAGTCTAATACGTTTGTATCCTGGGGGGTTTCCTGGCTTGTTCTTCACTGCACCCGTGAGCAGGGAGATCTTGAACAATGACGAGCACCCAGGAAATGCCTTTTCATTGCCCGGGTGTCTGGTAGGGGCTCAGGCTGGGGTTGGGTGAATTTTTTTTTCCAGCAGGAACCCCTAGATAATTGCTCCTTTGGTTTGTAGGGCAGGCTGACCTCTCTCAGCCTGCCCTACAAACCGGAGTCAACAGGCCCAGGGCCCTCTCAGCATCCGTATTGGGTGAGCCCATAACCAAGTAGATGGCCTGCTTCTTATTGCGGGCATCCGCCCTGTCTTAGTGCTGTACGCTTCGGCTCAACCTCACACACCCCTCACCTCCCTGCCCAAACACTGGTTAAGGGCTTTAGTCAGTCCATTCTCGCAGTTCCCTGTGGCCTTTCAGCTGCTCTGTCAGGGACCGGGGGCCTTGTAGCAGCCCCAACAGTGTCCTGGGGACTTGCAGCTGCCCCAAAACTGTCCTTGGGCCTTGCAGCTGCCCTGACAGCATCTTGGGGTCCTGTAGCAGCCCTGACAGCATCCTGGGGGCTTGTAGCAGTCCTGATGGCATCCTGGGAGCTTATAGCTGCTCCAACATCATCCTAGGTGCTCGTAGCAGCCCCAACAGCATCCTGGGGGCTTGCAGCTGTCCCGACAGCATCCTGGGGGCTTGTAGCAGACCTGACAGCGTCCTGGGGGCTTGCAACAGCTGCGACAGGGCCCTCCAGGGTTGCAGCAGCCTCGATAATGTCCTGAGTCCTGGCAGCTGCTCCATCAGGGTCCTTCAGCCTTGCAGCTTCCCCCACAGAGTGCTGGGGTCTATCAGTAGCCCCCACACCATCCTGCCCTTCACAGGCCCCACAGTACTACCCCTTGCACGGGGCTTTCAGCAGCTTCCCAACAGCTGCCCCCAACCCGGCCGTATGAATGAGCAACAACGTCCCGTACCAGAGCCCTGTTGCCTAAGGTCACTGTACATCCGGGTTTTCCCAGACATGTCCTGTTTTCACGTCCTCCCATCTCCATCCAGGAGGTTTTAAAATATGAACAAATGTTCAACATTTTGATCTGCTCCACATCTGTGTTTTTACCAGCACTTCCCGACCTGGCCTAGCAAGGAGTTGCTTGGGGGGTGGGGCAATTGGGGGCAAGGGGTACCATGTGCATGTGCGCATGCACACTCATGTGGCTGGCATGCAGCCAGGCAGGGTGCTGGGAGCAGCCCCAGCAGCTGGGTGCAGGTAAGTCTATGTGGATTGTCCGGGGTGTCAGGGTGTGTGGAGGGGACGGGTGTGTAAGGTGGGGTGGATACCTGCTGGTGCTGGTGCTGGGGCTGCAGCAGGGCAGGGGAGCAGGGGGGAGGCACCTGCCCCTCCATCAGGGGAAGCAGGCAGGGGCAACAGGGAGTTGCATGGCCAGATGGACGGTACAGGGGTCGGTGCCCTTGCTTGTGGAGGTGGGTCAGCCCACAGATGCCGCAAGGCTGGGGAGAGCAGGATGCTGTGGGTCAGGTGTGAGGGGCATTCACAGGGCTGGGGGGACTGTGGCTTGGGAGTGATGGGTACAAGGCAGGGCAGGGGGGTATGAGTTGGGCATTAGCAGTGCAAGGGGGCCATGGGTCAGGAGTGAGGGGCACCAGCATGGCCAAGGGCGGTGAGGTACTGGGAGTTGGGAATGAGGGGCACCAGCATAAGCAGGGGCAGGGCCCGGGCATATTACTGCTCCCCCTCTAAACATATACCCCCTGCTCCCTACAGGTGCCCTCTTTTTTGCAACTGGTAACACAGTAACCCTACTGCTGGCCCATCCTCTCGGCTGCCCACCACACTACATCTCCCATGGGGAACCACTTTCTCCCCTCTTGCAGAAGGGAGCATAGGACACTAATCCCTGGCATGGGTGCATCCTGGGAGATGTACTCCTGCCCAGAGAGGAGAGTTTGATCACAAAGCCCATGGAGCTGCAATACCTGGAGGCCCTGGTTGAAAAGATTTTTATTCTTCCTGCTTCAGGAAAAAGGGAGATGGAGCTGCTGACCAGACTCATGGAGCTCCTTTGCCTGGGTCCTGCTCCTCCACCTGCTTTTGGCTACTTTCAGAAGAGGGAGATGGGAGCCTGGGCAGCGGGGCGCAGCCTGGGACCATCGGGGAGCAGTCGCAGGTAACCCGGGGGGCAGGTGCAGGGCTTAAAGGCCGAATTGATTCAAGCCACCTCTGAGTGATGCCTAGTAGTTTCACGCTGTTTCCATTTCCCTCTAGGGACGCTGAAGGAGCAGAAAATGGTAAGTCAGGAGCCCTGCAGTCCAGACCTGGGTGTCAGAGATGACGTCACATCCCAGGCCGGAGCACTCATACTGATACAAAACGTGCCGGGATGCAGTGCAGCCTGTTGGGGCTGAGAGCGCCCCAGCGGGCAGTGCCCTTGAGCAGGCTGCTGACAGGGCACCTGGGGCACGTGTGTGATCCAGGGCAGTGTCAAAGAGCAGTCAGGCTGGAAGGGACCCCTGGCTCCCAACACGTGTAGCCCCTGCTTGAGGCAGCATCAGCCGTGCCACAATCAGCTCAGCCAAGTGCATGTCCAACTCAGCTCAGCCAAGGCTGCTTCTCCTGCCCCTGGCTGGATGCAAGCACCAAAAGGAGGCCAACTCCCAGCTAAAGTTGTTCTCCTCCGAGCTCCGTCTCTTTTGCGGTTTGCTTTCTTCCCCTCCTGCTTCCCGGGGAACAGGGAAGGCTCCCACTCGTGTTCAGCAAGCCAACAGAGGGCAAAGGAGCAGCCGAGTGACCAGGCAGAGGCAGAGTCCCCTCCCCCCTCCACGAGACGGTGGACGGGGGTCGGTGGGGGTCTCTGCTGCTTCCAGCCATCCCCGTGTGCCCCTCAGAAGGCAGGGGTGCGCCTGGGCAGCAGGAGCCTGACGAGGGAGATTTGGGCTCCTTGTGGCAGCCTGGAGCTGAAGGCATCGAAACCCAGAGCGCAGGAGCAGGCCCGCCTGGCTAATCCCCCACCGCCCCTTCTCTGAGTCTGGGGCTGTGGAGTTCACTTGTAGTCCCTGGTCCTTGCTCTGCTTTGGCGGGTGACAAGGAAGAGCCCTGGAAGCCCTGAGCTTTTCTCTCCCTGGGAGGAGCTACACTGCACCCCAAAGTCACCTTTCACTTCTCTCCCTCGGGTGCTCTGCAAACCAGTCCACGCTACTCCAGCACACTTCAGGAAAGCATGGGTAGTGGAGTGGTAGGATGCCTGCTCCCATGCAGAACTGGGGGGTTGGCAGGGAATGGGAGGATGATAATTAAGGGCTACTGAGCTCAACTCTGCTCTGTGCTTAGTGTCGGGGAGCCATGGGCTGGGGCCACAGCACTCCCCAAAGCCCTGCTGCTGGGCAGCGAGCATGCAGGGATGCCAGTGCTGTTTCCCCCTGGGATGTTAGCAGAACTGAGCCCGGCACCGCGGGCACCCCACCATGGGCAGCACCGATTGCCCTGTGTGACATGGGCAGCGCGGGCCCACAGTGAGGGGAGACTACAGATAGATGCCGGGGTGGTGGGGGAGGGGATCTCTGGGGTATCTGAGTTGCAAAAGACAGTGGGGAGGCCGTGCCTGGGTGGGGGGCCAAGTCTCCCTGACCCCTGCTATCCCTGCCCAGCCCCACTACCTGCAGATGCCCTTCCCCCCGTGACCCCAGGAGCCCCCAAACCCCTCAAAGCCTACCCTGAACCTAGCACCCCAGCCCACCCTATAGCCTGGCCCCCCTATGGCGATGCCAGTGCCCCTCACTCCCAACCTGCAGCCCTGCCCCTCTGCCAGTGCCCCTCACTCCCAATCTGTAGTCCTGGGTTGCACAAAGACACCTGTTGCTTTCCAGCCCAGCCCTCCACCCCACTTGCTGGTCCTGCCCCTGGATCCAGCCCAGCCCGAGGGAGGAGTGGGGTGCGCGGAGCCCGGGCATCCAAAAAGCAGACATGGACACGTGCACAAACACCCCCCACAGGCCTTAGGGGAACCTTCCCAGGGAACAACCGGCTGAGAACAGACGTGGCTGTGACACCTCCAAGCTCCCCATCTGCCCCGGCCCCAGCTGCTCCCCACTGTCCCCAGCCCCCCTCCTCTCCTCTGGGCCCAGTCCCGCAGCTGGGCAGGGGGCTCATCCTCAGCTGGACTCCAGCCCCTTGGCTCGGGGCCTGCCCCAGTTATTCCTGTTGCCGGAGGGGCTGGGCTGGTGGGGGGGAAGGATATGCCCCCTCCCCTCGTCCCCCTGCCCCATCTTGGAACCACATCACACGGGACTGCTGGGCCTGCAGCCTCCCACCCCTCCCAAAACTTCCTGACCACCTCCTGAGCCCAGTTCACCCCTGGGCCCCAAAGCAGCTAGACCTGGGCACCCTCCTTGCAGAGCCTGTAGGAAGGGGATGCCCCCACGTTGCCTGGGCCTGGTGCTGATCCGATGCAAAACCAGTCCCTGGTGCAAGGCCAAGAGCTCTTGGGGTCTGGGTGGAGCAGGCGCTGGCAGCCCGGGCACCTGGGCTCTACCTCTGTGGTGCGGGAGAAGCGGGTGCGATGAGTCAGACACCAGCAGGCCCAGACTCAGGGGTCCTTCACCCTTTCTCTCTTGAGTCCTTTCTGCTGTCACCAGTCCAGTCTCTTCCTCTAAATCCTGTGCATCTCAGCCATAAAGGATCAAGAAACCCAGGGCCCTTTGGCCCACGCACTACTCCGCCTGCCACCAAGCCCTTGCATGCATTGCACTTGGCATCAGGAAGGTGGCACTTGCCACATCCCCATGCACAGGGCCACAGTGTGCCGTCAGGCACCAGGGGAGTCCACCCAAAACCCAAACAGTAAAGAATTTGCTATGAGCCCCTTGGGCAGTAATATTCCACCTTCCCGGGACCCCGACTCTCTGCTTAGCGGTCCCCGGTCCTCGACTCCTGCTTCTAGCAAACCAGCGTGTGGTCTCATTAGAGAGGTCTTCCTCGTTACAGTCATCCAGCTGCCGTTTTTTCTCATTCCTGTATTTTTCTTTTTCTTCTTTTTTATCAGGTCCGTGGTGGGCTCCCATACTGCTTTCCGTGACTGTAGCTTAGTGTGAGAGTAGCCCAGCACAACCAGATCCAGCCCCGCTCCTTCCCTGCTCCTGGGGCAGGGCCTTGTCTGGGCATGAGCCCCCCATACTTGTCATCCCCCTCTTCTATCCTCCCCCCAGGACCTGGCCTGTGCCTCTCACTGACTCTGGGCCCTGTCCCATGGGCACATGCAGGGTCTCTTGCTAGGGGAAGAACCTATTCCCAGGGCCTTAAGGTAATAGGTAAGCTATTACCTTAGCTGTGAACCCCCCGGCTTGGGAGGCAACAGGATAACAGCAGTGTGGGGGGCTAAGGGGGGTACAACACCGCCCCAGAGCCAAGGAGAGGCCAGGATAGGACTCCCAGGTCCCCCACTCCCTGCCTCCCTGGACACCTGGGTCCTTCACTCAATGTAAGCACTGCTCTTTCCTCATACTTCCCCTGTGTGTGGTTTGGGGGCAGACGGGTGGCATTTCTCCCCATGTGGAGTAAGGCCGGGGTGCACAAAGCCCTTGTCCCTGCCTGAGGGGCTCATGAGCAGGGAGGGGGTAGAGCCAGGGATGTGTGCGGGGGATTGGGGCATGGGCGGTGTGAGAGCAGTGGAGGCTCAGAGGTCTGAGGGAGCCAGGGGGTCCTGGGGTATGGGTGGTGTCAGGGAGCTACAGGGTGTGGGGTGGTGTGGAGGATTATGGGGTCTAATGTGGCTGGCATGTGATGGAAGTGAGGTGTTTGGAGGGGTTGTAGGGTCTGAAGGGACACACAGAGCCAGGTGGGATTTGAGGGACAGAGATGGTGCAGGTGGAGATACAGTAACATGACTGAGATCCTGGTGGTGAGCTGGTCAGGGGGGCGGGGGGAGGTTATGGGGTACTATGGGGGTCCTGCAGGTGAAATGGGCCACGAGGAGAATTTAGGCTGGTGCATGATGATACGCGAGTGGGGGGTCTAGCGCTTCCAGGGGTTTGAGGGGACAAAAGATTGCTTCTGGGGGTGACAGAAGAGAAGTTTGCTCTGAGGTCACTGGGGATGTCCTGGGGTGGGTTTGCTTTCTCTGGCGGAGGCAGCAGGGGCTGGGGTAGGGTTAGGGTTAGGGGCTGATTTCTCAAGCTAAAAACAACAGCAAGACACAGGTGTTGGTCTCCCATGATGGGGTATGGTGACAGTGCTGTGTTACTTGGAGCTTAGATGATAGACGTGCCTGGGCTGGTTTGCACAGGGCTGATCCTGCCGCAGCCCAGGGCCACGTGAGACATGACCTCTACAGGTCCCTTCCTCTCTCCCGGCTCTGTGCTCTCTCCCCAGTATAACACCCTCGGCCTGTTCTCACAGTGGCTGACACCCCACCCGGTAACACAGACCCATTCCCTCTGGAGAGCATCACTTCAGCAGTCTTTGCTGTGCAAACTCGCTCTTGAATGCTGCAGGTATTGACTGATGCTCCAAAACCTGGGCGAGTTAAAGATAATGCATTACAAGCAAAGCAATTGACCTCATCTAAGAGACCTGCTGCGTGCTGTTAATTACCTAGACCCTGCCAGGGGGTTTCCACCTGCAGATGATCTCAGGTGCCCTTGTTGCAATGGGGCCCTTTGGGCAGGCTCAGAGCCAGGTAGAAGGGCCAAGCCTGTGAGTGGTCTCCATGTCTCACCGGTGCATCTTTTCCCCTCCTGCTGGGACCGTCTGGGCCCTTGTGACACTCAAAGACAAGGACAAAACTAGGAGCAAAAGGATCAGATCATGGGCTGCACCTTCCTATCATGCTACTAGATAGGTTTTAGGCATCAGTAAGATGGGTTTTATTCCACTTACGTACAGGACGAGATATACACTGCAGCTGCCTGGTACAGAAGCCAAATAGAGTACCCAGAAAGAGCAAAGAATAAATTTGTTCTCCTCCATACTTAGAGCTGTGGCTCTGTCCTTAGAGAAGTGATCAGAGTGTGAGGGTGTGGGGGGGATGTATTTCATGGCTGCCTTGGGACAAAAGACTTTATCAAGGGGAAAAATGGTCATTCATTGCTTGCCGTCATCTTGTGAACTGCATCTTCTTCCTCTTCTTCCTCAGCCCCGATGGGAAGTGTGATCCATGCTGTCATATCCCAGGCTTTCAGTGGTCTGCTGCATGTGACATCAAGAAGGCTGGGCTGTATTAATTGATGGCAGTCAGCCCCTCCCTCCAAAATGTCCCACCTGTCCCTGTTCTAGATTGGAGCTGTGTTTCCTTTCATGCTCTGTACTAGGACATCTCCCTCGGCCCCAGCGCTGTGGCATGGATCCTGGGGGAACATTTTGGCTGGCCCAGGAGACAGATCTAGGGACCGAGGCCTGGTGCGGCCCATGTTGTGTCCTGAGGCCCCTCTGTGAAGCTGTTCTGTGGACATGCCCACGGGCTGGTGGGGTGAATTATTGCTGCTCTGGGTTGTGCCATGTCCGGCACTGGTTGTGGACTAATGGGGAAAATTGCTCACTCGGTGAGAGGCACGGTCCTTAACTGCACAGCTCAGGCTCACCTGTCATTGCAGATCCTTGTTCTGTGCTGCTAGGAGGGTCTTTAGGCAGAGGTGTACCCTCCACATGGATGTCATTTGCCCCATGATGCGGAAGAGGAGTCTCATCTTCTGCGGGGAGCTGGGGGGAGCTCTGGGCTGGATTCTGTGCTTGGTAGCCGCCTGCAAGGGAACAGCATGGGCATGTCCTGTCCCTCCTGATCTGATCACCCTCAGCCCCCTGGGGTCACGTTCCCTGCCCTGGCGGATGGGGAGCGGTGCTCAGGGAAGGGGGAGAAGGTCACAGCTTCTCAGCTTGAGGAGCCGTGGTGAGGGGCTGGCCTGTGAGTGTCAGGGGACGTTGGGGGATGCTATGGGCAGAGAAGGGCAGTGAGGAGACCCTCATGGGGCAGAGAGGGGTCAGAGGGCAGTGCTGGGGACTGGAGCAGGCTGCTCACACCCCAAGACCCCCAGGCCACAACCTGCAGCACCTGGGCCAGCTCCAGCTCGTGGGTCCTGCTCAGGGACGAACCTCGGGCTGGGGCAAGGGCTCCCACGGTCCTGAAATGGGCTCCGGCAGCGGGGCTGGCTGTGCTGCCCTCCGCGCTGGCTCCGGAGCCCGGCGGCTCTCTGGGATGCAGCCCCAGCCCGTGAGAGCTGAGGAGCGAGTGGGGAGGGGACGGCTCTTGTCAGGGACTGCTCCCAGCGCGGCGTTGGACGCTGAGCTCACGGGAACCGCAGCGCTGGCATCGCTGTTCACACTGGGCTGCAACCCGCTGAACGCCGTGGGACTGACCTGTCAGACTGCACGTGCAACGACTCTCGATGGGGGTCTCCAGGGCAACATGTCCCACCTGGCAGATGTACTCTGCACCCACGTCACCGAGTAGGGAGGACGTGAAGTGGAGTCTCGTCTCCCGCTGGAACCTCTTCCCGTCCCGTGCTAGAACGGCTACACCAGGGTCGATGCTGTATTCAGATGAGTCCTGCAGGGCCACGGCGCCAGCACCTCTAACACCCCTCCTGAGCCAGGTCAAGCTCAGCTCCCCCGGGAAATAACCCGTGATGAGGCAGCTCATGGTGACTTTACACCCACCAAAGGTCCACCATGAATGGTGCACGGAGATTTGTGACAGCTCTGGGGGCCGCAGGAGACCTGGGGAAGGAAACACCCAGAGACAGTGAGAGGTTTTGTCAGGGGAGCTGGAGAGAGATGCGAGAGAGAGACTGAGCCCCCGCAGTGGGGCTGGGACCCCTGAAATCTCCCCCCTTGCACCCTGACCCACCAGCATCTCCAGCTGGGCAATGGGATGGGGACCAGAGGACCCCACAGCTTGTCCCCGTCAGTGGCCTGGCTGGGTCCGGGAGGTTACGATCCCCGCTCCCGAGCCCAGGGGAGCCATCACTCACCGGCATCCTTCCGGCT
>NW_005843019.1:463292-464953 GCF_000455745.1 Alligator sinensis
TCCACCGGCGGCTGGTGCTCTGGGCCAGCCCCAGCTCCATCCTCCCCGACCCCCATCCCGACCTCCCCGTGCAGCAGTTTCCATGTCACAGCCATGTCCTCAGGAAACGTCCCCTCCATGACGCAGCGCAGTGTCACCTCCTGCCCCAGCACGTACTGCGCTGGCCCCTGCACCTCGGAGACCGAGTAGGGGGCTTTCCTGCCTGGAGTCAGAGCAACAGCTGGGTCAGTTGGGTTGAAGGGCATGGGGGGCCAAGAGCTGCAGAGCAGAAGGGTGAAGGGATGGGGACCGCACCCTGCAGAGAGGTTCCTGTGGCCTCTGCTTTTTTCCTCTCCCTACAACCCCCAGCCTTGTCCCTGTTACCGTCCCGCCGCTTACTCCAGCAGTAAATGGCCATTGCAGCAGCTGCCACTGCCACCGCGATCCCCAGGGAGACTCCGATGATGGTGCCAGTGCGATCTGTGCCTGCCTCTTGCACTGAAGGGGAAGGAAAATCACAGCCCCATCAGGCTCTGCTCAGCAGGGGTGAATGGGAGGTGGGGGGAGGACAGTAGTGCAGTCACACCCTGCTTTCAACCCTCCTCCCCCAGGGTTTAGGCTTAACTGCCTGGGAGAGGCACACCATTTCCATGCAGGCAGCGCACAGGCCATGGCATTTCCATGCAGGCAGCGCTGAGACAGTGCATTGCCATCATGGCTGCTTGTCATCTCCCTGATTCCTGCTAATCTCTCTCCCCTCCACACATGTTAACAACCCTCTCTCCTTGTTAATGGTCTCAATGTGCCCCTATTCCAGCTCCCCTTTCTTCTGCAGCGCTGCAGCCTGCCAGGCACTCTTGGCCACTTCTCTGCTCTATCTTACAGCCCTGCAGACTGCTTTTACCTCTAGCTACAGCCTTATCTCAGGTGCAGTAATTCAGGGGTAGAAATAACTGCCAGTGAAGTACTGGAGGCACTGACAAGGCACTCCAGCAGGCTAGATTTTCCTTTATGAATCTGAATTGGAGACATAAATACATCTATAATTATGACAGCACTCATAATACAATAACCTTGCCTATTTTTTGGCCTAGTTTATTATGCTATTTAAAAATAGATAAAAACTGTAGCAAATGAGGGCACATTCCAATAGTTTTATATATATATTTTTTTGCTTTGTTCTTAAAGGGATCAGTATAGCACTCCCTCCAGCGTATTGGTAAAGCTTCTCATTTCTCTTTAACTGGAGAAGAAGCCGTGTTGGGTCTGTCATGAGAATGCGCTACGCCATCTGCACCCCGCCACCCCTCCCCTCCCATTCCCAAATCCTAGATCTGCCCACGTTTGCCCCCAGGGCTGACTGTAAGGCCCCACCTGTATCCTCACCTGCAACTTCCAAGGGGAACTCCTCTCGCAGGGGCTGCTCCAGAGCCAGGTGCTGGACGCGGCAGGAGAAGATGCTGCCAGCGTCGCTCCTGGCAGAAGTGAAAGTGTAGGTCAGGGTGAAGCTGAAGGTCCCATCGGGGTTTCTTTGCGGGACAGAAGGGGTGGTGTTGTTCAGGACCCGCCCATCTCGCAGCCATGCGACATCCACATCCTTGGGGTAGAAACCCCCCACGTGACATGGGAGGGAGACGATGGTACCAGCCACAGCAATGCGCTGGGGGACAGAGATGATGGGA
>NW_005843019.1:465045-468220 GCF_000455745.1 Alligator sinensis
CTAGAACCGTAAGAGCGTGGAAGAGAATGGCCGTGTCTTCGCTCTCAACTGGCGACCTGCTGCTCTCGTGTTGTGCCCCCTAGTTCCTGTACCAGGACCTGGGCGGTCTGGGGGTCCAGGGCTGGCTGTGGCATAGGGCACGGGCCCAATGTCCCCTTCAGCCCTGCGCTTCCTGGCCTGGTGCACCCCAGCACCAGCTTCCTCCAGTTTCCCTTCACCCAGAGCAGTCAGGGCCCCCCCAGGGATATGGGAGTCCCTCGCTGGTCCTCACCGTGCACATGGAGGGTAGACTGGGCTTCCTGCTGCTGCACCCCATAGCCCACGACACACTTGTACAGCCCCTCGTCAGCCAGTGTCACCCTGGCCAGCACCAGGGTGGCGTTTCCAGTCTCCAGCGCTGTCTCTTCCAGGCTGGCTCCAGGCTGAGCGTGGCCCTTGCCTTCTGCATAGTGTGCAATCCTCTCATCCCAGAGGTACCAGGTCACACGCAGGGCGCTCAGGGCCACCGGCTCCCTGACATCGAAGAGGCATTGCAGTCGGGCCCCAGCACCCAGCACAGCCTGGTAAGAGGGTGCCGTGCGCACCTGCAGTTGGAAGCCTACAGGGAACAGGAGCAGCAGATGCCAGCAGCACCCCTACAAGAGCCCCCACTGCCCCTGGGCTCCCCACATGCCCCCAGGGCCGAGGTGGGGCGGCCCACTGTGGGAGGTGGCTGGGATGTCTTTGCACGGGGCAGTGCCAGCTGGCCCCGCACCTCAGCTGGACATGGCCCCCAGCCCTGAGGGAGGTTAACACTCCCCTGTCCCACTTTGCCCCCTCCCTCAAACCACTTCCATGAGTGGGTGGGAGTGGGGGGGAAAAGCCGAGGGAGGTGGTATAGGGGGTTGGCATCTAGCCATCTGCAAGCCCACATCTCTGTGTGCCTGAGTCCTACCCCCAGCTCTTGCATGAGGTGGCCGGCAAGCCCCCATCTCCTCTGTGCCTCACTTTCCCCACTGCATGGGCGTGCTGGTGTGCCCAGTCCAGCTGATGTCTCCTCTCCACCATTCGGGTTCCTTCTCCAGGTCTTGGTGGACTTGGGGTGGTGCCTCCACACATCCCTGGCTCTACCCCTCCCCGCTCACGAGCTCCCAGACTCGGCACCCCGATGCAGGGCTGGGACAGGCCCGTGTCCTGCCAGGACCCTGCTCCCTGTCTAGGAGGTGCTTGGGGCTGGTCCAGCCTTGGCAGGGGGATGCTGGGGACCAGACTTACCACCAGCTGCAGGGAAGAGGAGGGGGAGGAGGAGGAGAGCCCCTAGCCCCATTGCCTGGCCATCCACAGCTCCCTCTGCTCCAGCCATGTCTGTCTGTGCCCTGCACATTCCCTTTCGTTTCCTGGATTGTGCAAAAACAGGGCAAAGGTTGAGGCCAACGCTGCAATCCCGGGGAGGGAGGGGCTGCCGTCCAGGCCCTGGGCTGCCTCATCTGGGGGTCCCAGAGCACGTGCTGGTGATGGCCCCATTTCTGACCCTGCCCATACCCCACTGCCCTACATATGTGGCCCCCAGCAGGCTTCTCCTGCCCCCCAACAGGGATTCCCCCCATCTCTCCTGCCCCCACCTCACTGCTGAGGGACTCCTAAACTTCCATGCAGCCCCCGACATGCCCCTGAGGCTAAGCATGGGGTCAGCGCACTGTGGGGAGTGGAGGGTCTGGGGGGCAGCAGAGTTGTAGGGACAGGGGGGGTGTGGGGCCCAGGAGCTGCAGGGTTTGGGGGTGCAGGGAGGTCCTGGGGGGCAAGGGAGGACACTTTGGGGCACGAGGGCTCTGGTAGGGGCTGGGGGAGCGATGGGGGAAGGGAGCTGTGGGGGTCACCGAGCCGTGTCTGGGGGGCACAGGGGGGTAGTGTGGGCTGGGGGTAACGGCTCTGGTGCTGAGTGCCCCCCTTGCCCAGAGCCAGCTGCCAACCCCCTCAGCCCAGAGGGACACTGCCTGGTCCTCCTGACCGCTGGCAGGCCCAAGCCAGGAGTCCTCGGCAGCAACCGGGCCCAGGTCAGAGAGGTGCAGAGGCTCCTCCTTGCTGGGGCTGGCAGCTCCTGGCCCTGGACCAGCAGCATTGCCTATGCCAAGGATGCCATGGGTACAGCCCTGAGGGTTTCTGGGGGCCGTGGGATCCCATGGCTGGGTCAGGCTGGGGGGAGCTCTGGGGCTGGTGACTCTGGGAGCTAGGGAGCTCCTGCCCCATGTTCATGGTGGGGCACAAGGCATTGGGATGGGTGGCACCAGGGTCTCCGCCCTTGGCCAGTGCTCCCTGGTCATCACCGTGTCCGTGCCCCTGGGAGCCCGGCCCTGGCTCTCTCTGCCACCACCCCTAGCCTGAAAGCTGGGGGAGCTGGGGCTGGCACTGAGGGGTGGCACGAGCTCCGTGGCAGCAGGCATGCAAGGACCTAGCACTGGTGATGCTCCAGGGAGTTGTGGGGTGACCACACCACTACCATATTTACCAGCATATGACATGCCTCTGTCTATAATCCCACCTGGCTTCCAAAAAGCAGTTTGACAAAGAGAAGTGGGCGAGCAGCAAGGGACACAGCTGCCGCTGGGGACACGAGCAGATCCCCAGCACAGTGCAAGTCTTCCCACTTTTCACACTGGATAGGAAATTGGCAGCACAGCTGGGCATTGCACAAGGTCAGACACATGCACGGGAGGAGCAGGGGTTATAGTCTTGTTGCTTTGTGCGCTCTGTGGGACCATATGTCACATGCTTACTGGGGGCATGATGCTCACAGAAGCAGGATGAAATGAAGCCTCTAGGGTGATGGCCTTGTGCTGGCCACGCTGGCCTCATTCCCGCTGGCTTTGCCCCGCCGTGCAGCCAGACCCAGGCAGTCTCCCCATTCCCCTGCTATGTCCCACTCCCCTGCTACACACCTAGGAGCTGCAAGGACCACAGGCCTGTCCTGCCTGCCCTGGATCACGTCGTGGCAGAGAGTGATCGGGGTCTGAGCCCTGCTCCTGTCTCCCCTGCAGCTGCCAGCAATGAGGGGCCAGGTTGCTCGGATGCAGAGGCTGTGTCCCTCACTCCCTGCACCACAGCTGCCAATACCCCTTTTCTCCAAGCTTGTGTCGCCTCCCGCTGTGCATCTTGTTGGATTCTCACCTCCTGCCATGTCTGGAGGCCATGACCCCAT
>NW_005843020.1:0-1809 GCF_000455745.1 Alligator sinensis
GGGGTGCACGTGCACCCGCGTGCACCCCTTACGCAACTCCAGTGACCCTAGCTATGCTTTCGTAAGGTTCTTCTGCTCTTTCTCTGTTGGGCAGGACAGGGAATTAATCTTAGTTCGGCCATTAAACAAGATAAGAAGGGATAAATCATTTTCTCCCTCTTACTAGGACTAACCAAAAGAGATGGAGTCTGTCTGTGGGTGATGGACAAAGGGATCCATTGCAGCTGCTATAAAGCAGCATAGGAGTGAAAGAGGCCTTCCCAGCCACTGAGTGGATCCCAAACGGATTCATATGCTTGAATAGCAGGGATCCTGGTTTTCTCTGATTAAAAATATCCCTAATTTTTAGTTAAAAAAAAAGTAACCCCAAATCCACATTTTTCCATGATTAAAATGAAATATATAGATATATGTATATATCCCCAAAAATGGGAATTTTTTTAAATCAGAGAAAACCAGGATTCCTGTTGATCAGGTAGCAGTGGCTGTTAGCTGCTGGAGGTTTAAGCAGTATGGTAACCAAAAGCTGGTTTACACTAGAGCCCTCCACTAACAATCTGACATTGCTGTGAAGATATGCTCTTTCACCCCAGCCCTATGAATGTCCATCTTGAAGAACCCAGCTCTGCTGTGCTGCCTGTAGTGTATTAAATTACATTGAATTAATTTACATGCAACTGAATTAATTTGCATATATGTTGTGTATTGTTCCCCTTCCCTGACCCCTTTTGCTAGATTGTGAGCTCCTTGAAGCAGAGGTGGTAATTACAATTTAGAAAGCACCAAGCAGATGGTGAGACTATTTGAAGGAGGAAGTCTGCAGGTACAGGAGGTGCTCTGGTGTCATGCCATGGCTCAGTGTCTGCAAATTTCTCATCCTTAAATTCCTCCCACCATTTGTATTGGGTATGTTAGTTGCTCTGAGATCTCCATTTTAAAGACCGCATTAGGGTCAGATAGCTTGTTCTTCTACATAACAGACTAAAGAGATTTGCATGGTAATGTTTGTGTCAAGCCTGTGTAATCCTTATTGGCATGCTAGGCCAGGCAATATGCCCAATTTTGGATCCTCAGGGTGCCAGTAGCTCTGGGAAACCCCTCAGGCAGGTCTGCTGACAGATGTCCCATGGAGAGGTGTGTCCCTCACCCTTACTGCCCAAGAATTTACTTTAAGTCCAATAAACAAAAGGGTTTCTTAATTACACACAACTCTATACAGAAAAGAAGTGATTAATCGAGAGAAGAAACATACATATATGTATATAATATCAATAGTTAATAGTAAAACCAACAATTTGAATAGAGTTTACAACAGCAACAGTAGATGAATAATTCCACCACACTAGGTGGTCCCACTTGCATCAAACAACCTCTATGATTTACATTCACCTAGTTGTAACACTTTAAAACAGTTTCATCCCCATAACCCAGGTTGATTTCCCTCTGGTTAGACTCCCCTTCCCATAACAATAAATGGCAACGCAGCTTTAAGTATGATCTACCAGTAGGTATCAGAGGCAAGGCTTCTGCAGCTCCGGGGAAGGTGGACTCTTTGCTCTTTCTTGGTAACTCAGCAAAAACAAGGCTCCAGTCAGCCACTGCAGGTAATAAGTTTCTTTTCTTTAGTTTCCTTCTGAAAAATACACCTCCTACAAAGTGTAGAGGTTAAATGTCGCCTCACACACCCATGCAGATTTGGGATTCTCGCAGCCCGCTCCCTCTCTGGGCTGTCTCTCTCCCGCAGCACCTTCACATGCAGACAGGGGGTTCCCTCTCCCGGCTAGCTTACCAACCCCTCTCCCCTCTTTC
>NW_005843020.1:1877-2844 GCF_000455745.1 Alligator sinensis
CCTGACCTGGGTGGGAAATCAGCTTCTCCTGGTGTGACTCAGGATCTCCTCTGTCCAGAAGTCTGCTCCCCAGCAAGCCTCATCTCCATTCCCTCTGTCTGGGGGAAGGAGGGGCTGAGTGTCTGCCCCTCTCTCCAGTCTGGTATAGCTCTCCTGCCACTTCTCTCTCCATCAGCTTTTCCCTCCCTCAGCTTTTATGGCTCCATAGTAGCCAGTCAGAGCCCGGAGTTTGCAATGGGGGCTCTGGTTACAGTTCAAATCCTCCAGTAAAAAGCGTACATTGTGCACAGCATACCTTCTGTTTGGAAAAGTTATTGCACTCTCTGCAAACTTTTTGCTGCCTCTTGCAAAGTTCTTAGGCACAGCTCACCCATTCAGCTTGCAGCTAAGCGAGCCTTTGCAGATGCTACACCTATCACTTCTGAGCTTTGTTTCTGTCTTCCTAACAATACATCTAGTCCTGGCATGGGCCTGGCACAGGTCAGAAAATTCATTGCATCCTCAGGGGTGTGGTTCCATGCGATAAACTCAATTAAAAAGACATGCACCTTGGTGGTTGTGTGAAACTGTCTCTATCAGCTCCCAGCCATTGGATTTCATTTGTTTCTGTCTTTTTGCTCCCAGTCACACCAATACTCATAGCTAAATGGAGATTAATGCTAGGCTTGTGTTAATGCTAGATTCAAGGAGGGGAATTAGCTACTGTCACAACCCAAAGTTGTGGTTTTTTGTTTGTGTGTGCTTCGGCATCGCTAAATTGTGTTCCCGCTAAATTGCAGCTCTTTTGCACGGTGGAGTGTTCTGTTGCAATTAAGAACCCGCGTGCAGGAGTTTTTCCCACCAGTTCTGTAGCCTTCTTTGCATCGTGCATTTCTTTTGCATTATAGTGATGCACAGTACAAGGAAGTTCCTGCCATTTGTATTAAGATTTCCGCCACATTATTGGCCGATCTTAACACAGGCACAC
>NW_005843020.1:3264-3799 GCF_000455745.1 Alligator sinensis
AGAACTCAAGCGGAGCTGTGCCTGGAAAGCTGACCAGCCTACACCGCGACCACCTTGGGTGTAAGTAAATAATCTTTTCAATCAACCATTACGCCTCCGTGACTGATTCTAGCTCGAGCGTACCATACCGCGCCGCGGTTTTCTCCGGCCCTGTGTGCCTGGGCTGCTGGCCACAGCCTGTGTGCACAAAGACGGGCCCGGCTCACCCCCGAGATCGGGAGCTGGCCCGCACAGCTACAAATCTCCTCATGCTGCAGTGACAACCCTATATTCCTAACCAGTTAATCCAACCCAGGGACAACAGACAGAGCATTTTTTTCCTTCTAGCTAGTGAGGAGTCTTAGGTCACAGACCCATAATACTTAATGTGCGGGCCGGGCGAGCCCCAGGCCCTTTTTCGCACTGCACGCGGGCTGTGGCTGGCAGCCCGGGCACGCGGGGCGGAGAGGGGTGGCTTTCGCTCTGGAATTAGGCACGGACGCGTATCGGTAGTTTAAAAGATTGTTTACTTACACCGAGATGGCAATGGTGTAGG
>NW_005843020.1:3887-14272 GCF_000455745.1 Alligator sinensis
GAAGATAGAGAAGAGCTCTGGATGAACTCACACGAAGTTTGCTAGGCTCCGTGGGTTCCTCTGCTCACTCATTCACATGGAGTTTGCTAGGCTCCGTGGGTCCAGTTCTTTTGCGCGCGGGAAGGGATACGTCTGGGTTGCGCTCGGCGACGGGGAGAGGCTAGAGATTGATCAGATCTCTGTAGCCTGCTTCAAATGCACTGGGTCCGTGAGGATCCGCAGCGCTTAGAGATCTTCACACAGCGTGAAGTCTCTTCCTCCCTTGTTCGTGGAGTCCTCCAACTTGGGCGGAAACCACTCAAGACTCTTATACGGCTAGCAAGCCAATCACTAGCCGCCACGTGTGAATAATTTAGAACTGGCCAATAATGGGACTCGACTTAGCATACCAATGGCGGGAAATTTTTTCAACGAGCATCTCCTCTCTGCTGCAAAGAAATGCACCCTGCAAAACAAGCTCCAAATTGGCGGGAAATTCTCCCTTGCACTGGGGTTCTCCTCTGCAGCAGAAAACTCCACTGTGCAAGGAAGCTTGCAATTTAGCGGTGACAATTTAGTAGTGCCGAAGCACACACAAATAAAAATCACACCTTTTGGGTTGTGACACTTAAGAGTGGTTTAAATGTGGTTTAAACCTAGAGAGCTTTACAGTGGTTTAAGTGTGGTTTAAATCTGAGGAGGACAGCCATGCATGCCTGTTAAACCAATTTAAATCCATCTGGAATGGTTAAAAAAATGTACCTGAAAAATCAAGTACTATTTTCAACTTGTTCACTATGAACCAGTTTAGTCTCATGTGTGGACTCCAAGTGTGCCATGACACAGGAAAAGTCAGTCCTCCAGGCATCCCACATTGCATTGCTTCTCCCCTCCCACCCCCTGCCCCCGACCACATACCTACCCCAACCCACCCACCAGAACTCAATTATATGTCTGTCTGCACTCTTAATTACTGTTCTCTCTCCCTCTTATGAACCTCGTCAGGAAAGATATTTACAGGAAGGTTTCCTTGCATGGCTCTAAGTTGTAAGATGTTTCCTGAGCCCACAGGTAAGAGCACTGTTGTGTTACACTTGAGCAACAGCTGTGCTGCACAGCTGTTTTTAGTTTTTGTATTTAAATGTGGTTCTTTTTGTGATGCAGGTGGAGGTGTCTTCTGTGACTTGGATCCGTGCTGTTAAACCATGTATATTTTGAAAAGGAGAGAGGGAACGAGAGAAAGCTGAGGAGACCATTGTGCTGTCTGTTACTTTTTTGGAAGCTAGCACAGGTTTCCCTCACTTTTAAGAGAGTTTCTCAAAGAGGAAAAGGCTGGTAACCATGTTTTTAAAAAAGCCCACAAATGCACAATGTGAAATTCATTTATTGCCACTGAACGTGGCCATTTTACAGTGCTGCCAATACTAGTGAAACGTGTCTTGTCATTCTCCCTAGGTGCCTGGAGTGCAGTGTGGGCTAAAATGTTTGCCCAACCCGGCCGGGCTCCTCCCGTCCCCAGCAGCATGTGGGAACCTGGCTTCAGCTGCATGCTGCTCCAAATGGGACAGACCTACCTGGGTCGGCACCAGCCAGCAGAGGCGGCGGCAGAGCCGTGTGCCACTTGGGACTGACTAGCGCAGGTAGGGGAAAGTGCAGCTGAGCCCCCTGCTGCTCTGTCTGGGCTCATCCTGTCCCGAGAGGCACGTGGCTACTCCTCTTCCCACACGCACCGCGTCGGCAACGTCAAGCTGACGCGGTGTGTGGGGGAACTTTGTCCCTTCCCTAGCCCTTCAGCAGCCGTTAGGAAGCTGCTGGGGGAGGGACAAGGGGTGGGAATGAAAGTAAACCGTGTTTACTTTTATTTACCGTCGCAGCGCCGTGGGCCACAGAAAATGCCTTGGTGGGCCGCATGGCGGTCCGCGGGACGTATGTTGGACAAGCCTGTTCTAGAGGTTGCACAACATGGTTGTCTCATGTGTAGGGCTTGTTGGGAAGCCCCAATAGACCTCTCCCACTGCAAACATTGAGCACCGTAGGGCTGCACATGGTGGGAGAGACAGCCAGTACCTTGAGTGAAGGTATCTGAATTGGGCCTGTAGCAAAAGGCAAATTGATGATTGATGTGTGTAAAAACTTTATTTGCCCTGTTTTGAAAAGGAAATGCTGTCAGGTCAGTCCTTTAAAAACCAGAGCCACCTATCCTTAGTCCTGCTAGGTTAGGATGATAGTGGCTATTTTAATGTTGTGATTGCTTCTAAACTAGCACATTTTGAATTCCTTCTTACTTGTCTGCTTAAGGAATGAAAAGCTACATGTGTGTTTAAGTGCCTTTCCCCCCCTCCCTCCACTTTTTGAGGTAGAGTACCAAGATGGGAAAAAAGTATAACTCCCTCAACTGATAGAAAATGAGCAGGGTCATAAAATGCATGCATAGCTTTGCTGTCACAGCTGAAAGGTGTGGGGCAGGGGGGCAAGGAACAAACCTTTGACTCAGTATTTAGGAGAAGATTGTTTGTACCAATACTCAGAGCATGGCTCCTGTAGTCTTGGGTTCCCCCTCTCAGGGCACATCTACACATTCATTAATATGCAGTAGTTACTGCACATTTAGTTTAGTACTTGCTTAATAAAGTACTAACTAAATACACAGTAACTATAGTTACTACACAGTAGTGCTGGTGCAGTTTTCTTGTGATGCTTACTGTGCAGTAGCCTAATAACACTGCGCAGTAGCCTATTAGCATGGTTTTTGACTGTCACACTACTGCACAGTGTTATTAGGCTACTGCACAGCGAGCATCTCATGTAGACGTACCTGCAGAGAGCTAACATGGCCTAAACTAGGAGATCAAGTAGGTCCCTTTGAACAATGCAAGAAAGACCTGCTGTGCTGTGATCCACAGTGACACACACACACACATGCTCACGCTCTCTCTCATGAAACCAATAATTAGTCAACCGCTTAATTTGTCTGAAATTGTGCAGGGAGCATGCAAACTGCTTACACACTTTTTCCACTGAAATTTGCAAATGGATGAAAAATAATCGGTGTTAGCCAAATGCCCATTGAGCTGTCACACCATTGCCATATAGCCAGAGAGCTATGCATGCTCAGACCAGCTTGCTGGAAATGTTTCTCCCCGTTCTGGTGTGTGCTACTGGTCTTTCTCTTGCACCTGCCCTTTTCTCTTTCTCCTTTCTGGTGGTGGGGGATAGGGCTGAATATTTGAGTGAGTTGATGTCTATGTGCACACACGAGACAGGGTGAGGGTGGTCCATAACCACCATTATCACCCTTCAACTTTTATTCCAGCTGATTTTCAAAATATTGCTTTAATGCATCCTAGGCTTAGTGCCAAATGTACGTGTTGACTTTGTGCTGAGCTAACCAAGTGTTCTTCCTGCTTACTCCTAGCATGTACCTCAGGGGGGCAAAACAGTGGATCTGGCTGGCGGCCGGACTCCATTTCCCAGCACCCCCTGCCTGCGTGGCTGGGGCTGGTTTCCATGGAGACCCCAGCAACAGCTGCGCTGTGATAGCACAAGGCTAGGGTTGACATGGAGACTGGCCCCAGCAGCACTGGCAGGGGCTACTGGGAAATGGAGCTGGCCGCCAGTCGGATCCACCATTTTGCCCACCTCTGCCCCAGCTTCTCGCAGTGGTGACAGCATGGTCCGAGGGAAGCGCTGTGATCTGCTGCCTGCACACCCTGGAGCATTCAGGCTACAGACTGCGGATCTTCCCTGGCTCTGGACCATGCCATCACTGCTGCAAGATCCCAGCCTCTCCCCGGAGTAGCTTCCTGCCCTGCCAGTGCTGCTGGGGCCAGTCTCCATGCAAATCCTGTCCCCGCACTATCATAGTGTGGCTGCTTCTGGGGTCTTCATGGAAACCAGTCCCAGTGACATGGGCAGGGGCTGCTGGGAAACAGAGTCCACTGCTGGCCAACTCCAGCTTGTGGGCCGGACTTTGCCTGCCCCTGGTGTAACTGCTGCAGTCTGCAATGTATTGCACTCAGGCACATCCTTGTTACATTCACTGGAGATCAGAGCAGTGGCTAGTGTCTGCCAGTTAGTAGTGGCTCCGAGGATGGGGGGCCTAATCAGTGCTGTAGCTAGTGTAAATTTGGGTAGGCAATTTCTAGCTGAGAAAGTAGCTGCAGCTTGGAAGCAGCTGTGGCTACCTGAGCTTGCCCCCTTCAGCAGGGCTAGCAACCATTTGTATAGAAAGCTTGCAAATTCTTGGGGCTGACATTGGGTGACAGGTTATTGATGGTAGTGTAAAGGGGCTGGGGAGCCCAAGGGGACCTTCTCTTGTGGGCAGCCTCTAGTCTAGCTTTGTCAGAGAGAAGGTGGCTCTGGATTACAGCCTGCTTCTTCCCCACTATACTTGTGGCTGGGAGGGAGCCTCCCCGGATTGAGTATGGGATTAGAGGATCTAGCTGTCACAGGCAGCAAGTATCATTTCACAGATTTCATAGACATTAGGGCTGGAAGGGACCTCGCAAGATCATCGGGTGCAGCCCCCTGCCCAAAGGGCAGGCAGTCAGCAGGGGTCAAATGATCCCATCAAGATAGGCATCCAAGCGTTTCTTAAAGGAATCCAGAGTAGGTGCCTGCACCACCTCTGGGGTTGGGGGGGGGAGGGGGGTGGTCTATTCCAGGCCCTTGGGGCTCGGACAGTAAAGAAGTTTTACCTTATGTCCAGTCTAAATAGGCCTTTCAAGAGTTTGTGACCGTTGGACCTAGTCTTCCCATGGGGTGCCCTGGTGAAGTTCCCTGTACGCCCCTTATATATCATGAGCTCCCTTGCTGCTTTTTCACGACAGGCTGGAAAACCCCAACTCCTTTCATGTCTTTTTAAATAACACTGCCCCAGTGAGCACCTTCTCTTCCCTGCTGAAAGGGCTTCTTCTAACCTTTTCTCTATTATAATTTCTGCCTGACCTCCCTATAGGGACAAACAACAGGAGGCTGCTGGGGTGCACCCAGGAAGTGAGATCACCTCCAGACATGTCCCCCCAGAGCCGGTCCACAATTCCTGGGCTCTGAGCTGCCTCCTTGGCCTTATTCACAAGGTCTGTGTGCTGGCTGGGCTGAGGCAGTCAGCCAGTGCATGAAGCCACCTGGGACCTGTGTGTGCCAGCAGGTCATGGAAATGCCCACCTGGCCAGGACTCGCTATGAATCCTCACTGTGTGCAGAAACAGCTCATCACAGTCATCTGTAATTTTAATCAGTCAAAATGTTCTGGGTGCCAATTAAGTTCCTCTGTTTGGTAATTGGTCCTGCGGTGTGTGTCTGGCTGTGGTTGCTGTAATAATTGAAGAGCAAGGTGGTCTGGCATCAGACAACTAAGAATTGTGGTGGAGTTTCTCACGGGAATTTTTTTTTTTTTTTTAAAGGAAGATTGGGATGTTTTTTCCTCAATGATAGGCTCTAGTTCAAAGGAAAGTTCCTTGAGAACAGACCTATATTATGCTGGTGGTCAGATGTGATGCTCACACAGCCTCTTCTGGCCTTATAAGCCATGCCTTGCTCAGTGAATCTTTAATGTCTGTGTGGAAAATTTTACTCAAGAGAGTTTCAAAAGGGTTCAGGTCCCATTTTTAAAGGGATGTGGCCACTTAGCCCTTCAGAGAGATTTAGGGACAGTAGGGAGTTTTACCACAGTTTTATAAATTCTCACAGAAATTTCACCCTAAGATCGATCAGAAGGGGCCATTGGATCGGCTAGTCTGACCTTCTTTGTAACTGAGCCATGGCATCGTACCCAGCTGGCCCTATATGGGACTTGATAATGCATAGAACCACTTGAGTCTTCCAAAACCCCTTGATTTAAAGATGACAAGTGAAGAGAGTCCTCCACTTCCGTTGGTAGCTTGCAGCTCATCTCGCCCATCTGGAAATAAGATGCAGGTTCATACCTGGCTTTAACTTGTTGCTGTTGGTTCCTGTTAGGTTTTAGTACCCAGCATTTTTTTCTCTGAGGTGTATAAGGAACTCTTAGCTAGAAAAGGAAGATGGTATAGACAGCACCCTCAACAAGTTTTCAAATGACACCAAGCTGGGGGGAGTAGTAGATACGTTGGAGGGTAGGGCTAGGATTCAGTGACCTAGACAAATTGAAGGATTGGGACAAAACAAAACTCATGTGGTTCAACAAGGACAAGTGTAAAGTCTTGCACTTAGGACGGAACAATCCCATGCACCAGTACAGCCTGGGGGCTGACTGGCTGGGCAGCAGCTCTGCAGAAAAGGACCTGAGGGTTACAGCGGACAATAAGCTGAATATGAGCCAGTAGAGTGCCCTGGTTGCCAAGAAGGCTAACAGCAGACAGGGCTGCATTGGTAGGTGTGTTGCCAGTAGGTCAATGGAGGTGATGATTATTCCTTTCTATTCAGCACTGGTGAAGCCACATCTGGAGTACTATCTTAAGTTTTGGGCCCCCCACTACAGAAAGGATGTGGACAAATGACTAGAGGACCTCCTGAGGTCCCTTCCAACCCTAATTTGCTATGATTCTAAGAGAATGAAGTTACTTAAGTGTCCCATTATAAAGCATTTTTCCCCAGCCTTGCAATAATTTCTGGGGCTTTCTCTTGTTAAAACTGTGGAAAGCTGAACTGGAGGAAGCTATTCCACTGTTGGGCCCAGGAAAGCTATATGCAGAGGTAAAATCACATCTCTTGTCTTTCTCACTACTCCTTAGTACTTTGTTACTAAGGTTTATATATCTAGGGCTTGCCTTAACTTCTTTGGTTTTATTTGCCACAGTCTCATGCTGAACACTCACGTTCTATTAACTGTCCCTTAGTCCTTCCCAGAGTCACCATTTTAAGGATGTCTTCTCCCAGTTTGTAGGGCCTGCATTCTTGCTGAAATATATTTGCATGTATCACATTAAATGTGCCCACCAATCCAGATGGCTTTGCCTAGTCTTCAGTAATTACCCTGCTCAAAGTTTTCTTCTCTAATCTTTGGCCTTTTTTGCCCTAATAGCAGGTCCCAATACACTGATGACGTGAGTTGAAGCCTGCTGGAGTCAATGCAGTCCAAAGCCAAATCCTAGCCCTACTTTTTTTTAATATGTAGCATTTATGGAGACAAATGCTTGCCTAAGCAGTGCTGGAAAAGTCATGGGGCTTGTACTTGGTAGGCCTGTTTTAATTTCCACGCTATCCTTCCTGTGGAGGTTGAATGTGAGATGCCGTATCTAATGGGCTGTTACTTCATGTACATTTTGGTTTTTATTTAAAGAAAAGGGAATTGAAGACTGCGGAGATTGAGAATGCTTCTCCTCTATCCACACTCCAGGGCTAGTGGTGGGAAAAAGCTCACTGATCCTAAAAACATTTGTAACAGGCTGCCAAAGTCTTTCTAGTCTTGGCACGTTGTGAACAGTGGGACTTCAGAGCCTGTGTGTCACCTCATTTATTATGATATTCTCTCCCTATTCTCACTGCATTTGTTATGTTGTTGAATGTTAAAGGTGTATTGTTAAAATCTCCTAGTGGCTCCACTTTTTGTTTTATTACTTACTTAAGATAAAATTTGTGACTGCCCTTCAGGTCACTCTCCCAGAGAAACTAGACGTGATGGTTCCATCCCATGCTGAAAAATGAGGTAATAAGCGGTTGTTCCTCCTTCCCAATGTCCAAGAAGAGCCGTAATAGCCCCATGCAGCTAACCAGACACCAGCAGCTGTGTGGCTTTTTTTTCCCTATGATATCATGTTTGAGGTGTTTAGATCATTTGTTGTCAGTTATGCTGGCTTGTCTGGTGAGTCACCTCCCTACCTGGTCTGTTTTAAGAGGATTCCAACTACCTGGTTTTCATCAACACCAAAAGGAGACAGTCCCTATAATTAAGGACATGTGAATGCCATGCCATGCCTGTCCAACTAAGCAGCCTTTGGTTTATCCTCATAAACCAACACCTGTGAACTGAGCTGGGTGAGAAGATTTACAGTAGTTAGTAGAAGCCATAGTTTCTTTCTAGCCATCTTTAAATCTTGTGCTTACGATTAACCATAATATAATAAACAGGATCCCACTGTATACCTATCTGACCACACACGAGTACTCCAAGTTTAGCTCTTATATTTCAGATGTAGATCAACTTGCACCAAAACAGGCTCTTTCCTTGACAGAACTGCAAGTATTTATTACCCCCTTTCCCACACTGTAATTCTTTTCTCTAATGAGAATGCAGGTACCAACTGTTTAATTACAGATTTATTTATAGAGTTGCTTTTTATGGAGAACTGCAAGAGAAACATTTGCCTTGCAATAGTTTCTTTCCTGGCAATCATGTTCCATTTACAGAAGCACTGCATGTTAAAATACCCCAAAGCATGAGTTACTATAAACTTAATAAATACTTTACAAAAATAATGCAGAGGTTTTCTCCCTTAACATCATGAACAGTTCTATAACTCGCCCTCCCTTCCCTCTTTGAAAAATAAGCTTTTTCTGTATAATACTGTGCACTTAATGCATTACTGGAAAGAATTATGATATGCCACCTCTGTATCTTAGTACATATATTTTAAAAACAATGTAAAGCCTGTTTCTCCTCTTTCAAAAAGTGCCTCTTTCTTAGCAGAATCCTTCAAATTCAGTTTGGAAACTAGGGAAATAATTGATTCCTCAAGCTTTGTGTTAGTATCTTTTTAACCAGAGTCACCAACCAGAGCAAGTTTGGGCTTTTAGGCCCTGTGCTTTACACATGTGCTTAGTTCATGCACACCACAAAATGGATCCTCACTCTATAAAATAGCATAAATCCATTGACATGAGGGGGAACTATGACAAGTCTCGCCAGCTGTGGATCTGCCCATGAAACTGGATACTTGTACATCTTCACAAGGTGCAAGCCTTTGGATTCTTCTGGGATAGCTGCAAGGCTGCATCTCCTTGACAGCCCACCCCAGATGTGTTTGCCAGGACCAGTTTGGATGAAAAGCTAAGTAGCTTTCAAGCAAGGAGCAATTAGGGTTTGGGCTTGGTTTCCTTGTCACCAGTATTCCTATTGCTTTTCCCCTTCCAATAATTAGTATTCTTCCGTCCCTAAAATCTCCCCCTGCCCTGTAGAAATAGGACTAAACATTTTCACAAATGCTTCTCCAGAGAAAATACTTTTAAAACATCTATATTCATATTAAATAAGTTACATGTAAAAACTGCTCACTTCAGACTCTTTGGTGGTGATTCAATCAACTGTCCTAGTGCAGCAAAACCCAGGCTTAAAATCCTGTTCTGGTCAGAGGGTTTAAGTACATGCTTAAGTGTTTTGCTGATTCTCATTTCACTTATCCCCAGGCTTCACTTACTTCACACACATCCAGTGCTGCAGTGAAGGGCAGATCCTTGCTCGTATACCTGAATCAACAGGTATTTTGCTATTGACCTTAATGAGGGTAGGATCAAAGTTTGACTTGGATTTTGCAACAGTGTTGTGGTAGGAAAGCCCTTCTTTCAGCCCAACTATATTCATTTTCTCAAGGTTTTGAGTTAAAAAAGCAAGTTTCTGCTACATATGGTTATCAGGAAAATGTGTGTATATGTTTGTATGAAGCAAGAGAGCTGAGTGTGTGAGAGATGCATATATAAATTACACACACTGCAAAAATACCCATGTATTATATACAGATATATACATTTGTTAGGAAGAAAAAGCAATCTTTCCCTTTTCAAGCAGATCATTCATGTTTTCAGTCTTGCAGCATTCAGGGAAACAAGGGCTGTCTGAGGAGTCCAGTCTTTTCAGTATTCTCTTGCTTCTTGGAACTGCTTGTAATAGTCTTCATCTGAAGGGTTTTCTGTACATTTCTGACCATTATTAGGTGGTCGCGCCTCATTGTATCTGCTCCAGTCCCCTTTGCAGATAATCCAAGGCAAAATGTCTACTTTGTAATGGAGCTCTGCTGAGAATTCAATGCTGATCAGGTTTGGCGTGCCTGCCCCTTTACCCCTGGTGATAAGCTGCATATTGTCATCGTAGCAGCAGTGCTGTGCTGCTAGTGTTGTGCTCTCTAAGGAAAGCATGGACCGGATGCAGTAGCGTGCAGTGGGTTTGTATATCTCCAGTTTTTCCTTCGGCCCACTCGCATCTTTCCAGCGAAAGTTTTTGCGCTTGCTCCGATCGTAGATCTCAGCAGTGCTGTAGGCAACTTCTGTGGGGTAGGAGCAAGGGCAGCTGGGAAGGTCATTGACTACTTTGTGCATGTATTTCTTCAGGAACTCACTTTTACAGCTCATCCATCTTTCACAGCTGTCAGTATCTGTGTGAGGGCAGGAAGTGAAAATGCTTTAAGATATTTCTGTGCTGCAAACATGTCAACATGACAACTACAGGGAGAATAAAATGAAGATATAATCACATTGGAAAAATGCAGGTATTCA
>NW_005843020.1:14385-23734 GCF_000455745.1 Alligator sinensis
TCAGCAGGAGGCTCTGCTTAACCAAGGCAGCACTGCAAGGCCCACTTGACTGCAATGCGTTACCTTATCTTGTTGCTAACTGAGGAGAGACAATCTGTTGATAAGGGAGGCTCCAGGTCATACTACATCACCACGACAATACAAATCTTCAGCTCCTGCACAACTTTTATCTTTTTGGGATCTCAACACACCTTGCAAACTTTTCACTGAGCCCCCCACTAAGCCTATAAGGTGCAATAAGGCATTGTCCCCTTTTGCCAAATGGATTAACTGAATGAAACCCAGGGAGTTTAAGTGACTGGCCTTAAGATGCCACAGTGACTCTGATATCGGGAATAGGGACCTGGAGACCTAGATGCTGCTACCCAGGTCCTAAGCTGAAGATGGCACAACTGCCTGGTTGCATCACCCAGTTGACATTCCAAGTGAGGCTCAAGCAGCTAGTAATGACATCGGAAACTCCAAGCTGATAAACTGATGGCTCTTTCATTCAGTCAAGCTGTGTGCATCTATACATGCAATTAGCATAGCTGAATAAACACTGGCACAGTTCACACTGGAGTTTATTGCTCCTGGGCACAGTGTTTGCATGTGTGCCCGGGACCAAAGCATGTTGAGCCGGGGTGGTGCAATCCTGGCTGGCAGGGTATCACAGGGATTAGCCTACCAGCCTGAAGCTGCTCTGTCCCAGCTCAACATGCTGCAGAGGGGCTGGCTGGGGCATGAGGGTGCTATAGTGTGGGGCTAGCTGGCAGGCAGCCCCTGTACTATAACACCCCCGTGCCCTAGCCAGCTCCAGTCACTGTCTACCTGTGTATTGTGGCACCCTAGATAACTCTGCTGTAGGATAGTACTTGTGTTGGGCAGTACTATACTACAGTGGAGTCAATTAATTTACTGTGGCCTAATAGTGCCGCATGTGTAGATGGTGACACTTTACTGTGGAGCTAATTAGGCAACTCAGTAAAGCGCACATGTAGATGCATCTACTGTGGCATTCTGTCTTCCCCAAAAGGTTCTTTAGAGCAGTTGTGATCCAAAATTGTCAAAATGATCTCTCTCTGATCTGACACTGGAACCACTTCTCATAACCGCTGCCAGTTCTGCTGCCAAGTAGTTTGGGTTTCAGAAAGCCTTTTGGATACAGACACTTTTGGATGCTACATCATATATTTTAGGATGTTCTTGTGGCACCAGACCCATGAGGGGGTCACGGTCAAGGGATGTACAGGCTAGTAGATTCTATTTAAATATTCTAACTTTTTCTGAAAGGGACCTGTGACAAAGCTAGGTTGAGAAACAAGACAATCTGAGTTCAAGGTCTGATCCTTAACAGCAAGACAATCAAGTGACCTGGGGCATGATTACTGCATTCTCACATACATCATGGCCCCAAATAGGATACACACCTTGTTTTGAGGAAAATTGAAGAAAAACAGTTATTTTCTTGAAAATACTGGTAAGTAGCTGTAACTGAATAGCAAATTCTCCAGATTCAATCTCTGCTGGAGCACTTACCCCTGCACAGCTTTACTGCCCCTGCCCTGTAGAAACTGCCATTACCATATTTCCTCACTTACAGCATGTATCCCAACACCTACCAGCTGAATTTTGGAAAAAAGTTGCTTCTTGTATATGAGAAACTATTGTACTTTTTAGATGAGGCAAACTTATAAATCCAAATGCTGTGTGCATAGGGGGAACAAAGACACCCCAAACCTAAAAGTTTATTACTGAAAGACAAACTTGGCTGGCAGCTTCTTACCAACTTCAAATAGCTTGGTGGCATTGAAGTCTTCGCTTCCTGCAAGTAAGCTCACTTCTGTGGCAGCTGTCCTGAAGGTATCTTCAATCCCTATACAAACACAAAATGATGGTGGTTAGATTTTATCCTAAGAGGTCAGGGAACAATGCAACCTCCCTCCTCCCCTGCCCTGCTTATATTGCCCAAAGCCCTGTTTATATTGCCTGTATTGAAATTAATACTGGAGGAAAACACTGAAAGTAAGAGAAGTGGAAGGATTCCCTCTGCCAAGTGCAAATGCAGAAGTGTGAAACTGTTTAGAGACAGCCTCTGCTCTGCCTTTTTTAAATGTTGGGGTGCAAGAAGGCATGCTAGCTGATAAGCAAGGATCCTGGTTTTCTCTAATTAAAAAAACCCCAATTTTTATATTAAAAAAGTAATATATATATTAGTGCTGTTTCATTTTGATCACAGAAAAATGTGGATTCTGGGTTACTTTTTTCAATCTGAAAATTGGGGATTTTTTTAATCGGAGAAAACCAGGATCCCTGCTATAATAAGCTTGTCTCTGAGTTACTAAAGCTGCACCTATAAACCAATGAGATGAGAATTCACCTGTGCTATACTCTCCAGTGACATTCTCTTCTTCTGCTAGTGGAGTGAAAGGAGTGGGTGAGGGATAGATGAATAAAAAGTCCATACTTCTTAGCAGATTCAGTTCCTTGGCAAGCTCCAGTTAGATATTTGTTATTAGCAGAGACAAATATGGATCACTAGAAAATCTGTAGGAGATAGTCATCACTGGACTAATTACATTTTGCCAAAAAAGGACATCCTTTTTGCTGCTATTTTATTTAGCCTGTGTGTGCTCATATTTGCCAGCTATTAAAACAAAAAAGCCCTTCAGACCAAGCATTTAAATTAGTAAACATTTGTCCTATTTTACAAGAGATTTCCAAAGACAGCAGCACACTCTGATTGTGCTGAGCTGTGTGATTAATAAGCCAATTTACACTGGCACAGTTCACACTGGAGTTTATTGCTCCTGGGCACAGTGTTTGCATGTGTGCCCGGGACCAAAGCATGTTGAGCCGGGGTGGTGCAATCCTGGCTGGCAGGGTATCACAGGGATTAGCCTACCAGCCTGAAGCGGCTCTGTCCCAGCTCAACATGCTGCAGAGGGGCTGGCTGGGGCATGAGGGTGCTATAGTGTGGGGCTAGCTGGCAGGCAGCCCCTGTACTATAACACCCCCGTGCCCTAGCCAGCTCCAGTCACTGTCTACCTGTGTATTGTGGCACCCTAGATAACTCTGCTGTAGGATAGTACTTGTGTTGGGCAGTACTATACTACAGTGGAGTCAATTAATTTACTGTGGCCTAATAGTGCCGCATGTGTAGATGGTGACACTTTACTGTGGAGCTAATTAGGCAACTCAGTAAAGCGCACATGTAGATGCATCTACTGTGGCATTCTGTCTTCCCCAAAAGGTTCTTTAGAGCAGTTGTGATCCAAAATTGTCAAAATGATCTCTCTCTGATCTGACACTGGAACCACTTCTCATAACCGCTGCCAGTTCTGCTGCCAAGTAGTTTGGGTTTCAGAAAGCCTTTTGGATACAGACACTTTTGGATGCTACATCATATATTTTAGGATGTTCTTGTGGCACCAGACCCATGAGGGGGTCACGGTCAAGGGATGTACAGGCTAGTAGATTCTATTTAAATATTCTAACTTTTTCTGAAAGGGACCTGTGACAAAGCTAGGTTGAGAAACAAGACAATCTGAGTTCAAGGTCTGATCCTTAACAGCAAGACAATCAAGTGACCTGGGGCATGATTACTGCATTCTCACATACATCATGGCCCCAAATAGGATACACACCTTGTTTTGAGGAAAATTGAAGAAAAACAGTTATTTTCTTGAAAATACTGGTAAGTAGCTGTAACTGAATAGCAAATTCTCCAGATTCAATCTCTGCTGGAGCACTTACCCCTGCACAGCTTTACTGCCCCTGCCCTGTAGAAACTGCCATTACCATATTTCCTCACTTACAGCATGTATCCCAACACCTACCAGCTGAATTTTGGAAAAAAGTTGCTTCTTGTATATGAGAAACTATTGTACTTTTTAGATGAGGCAAACTTATAAATCCAAATGCTGTGTGCATAGGGGGAACAAAGACACCCCAAACCTAAAAGTTTATTACTGAAAGACAAACTTGGCTGGCAGCTTCTTACCAACTTCAAATAGCTTGGTGGCATTGAAGTCTTCGCTTCCTGCAAGTAAGCTCACTTCTGTGGCAGCTGTCCTGAAGGTATCTTCAATCCCTATACAAACACAAAATGATGGTGGTTAGATTTTATCCTAAGAGGTCAGGGAACAATGCAACCTCCCTCCTCCCCTGCCCTGCTTATATTGCCCAAAGCCCTGTTTATATTGCCTGTATTGAAATTAATACTGGAGGAAAACACTGAAAGTAAGAGAAGTGGAAGGATTCCCTCTGCCAAGTGCAAATGCAGAAGTGTGAAACTGTTTAGAGACAGCCTCTGCTCTGCCTTTTTTAAATGTTGGGGTGCAAGAAGGCATGCTAGCTGATAAGCAAGGATCCTGGTTTTCTCTAATTAAAAAAACCCCAATTTTTATATTAAAAAAGTAATATATATATTAGTGCTGTTTCATTTTGATCACAGAAAAATGTGGATTCTGGGTTACTTTTTTCAATCTGAAAATTGGGGATTTTTTTAATCGGAGAAAACCAGGATCCCTGCTATAATAAGCTTGTCTCTGAGTTACTAAAGCTGCACCTATAAACCAATGAGATGAGAATTCACCTGTGCTATACTCTCCAGTGACATTCTCTTCTTCTGCTAGTGGAGTGAAAGGAGTGGGTGAGGGATAGATGAATAAAAAGTCCATACTTCTTAGCAGATTCAGTTCCTTGGCAAGCTCCAGTTAGATATTTGTTATTAGCAGAGACAAATATGGATCACTAGAAAATCTGTAGGAGATAGTCATCACTGGACTAATTACATTTTGCCAAAAAAGGACATCCTTTTTGCTGCTATTTTATTTAGCCTGTGTGTGCTCATATTTGCCAGCTATTAAAACAAAAAAGCCCTTCAGACCAAGCATTTAAATTAGTAAACATTTGTCCTATTTTACAAGAGATTTCCAAAGACAGCAGCACACTCTGATTGTGCTGAGCTGTGTGATTAATAAGCCAATTTACCTTCCATCCCCTTCCCAGTGAACATTCTCTAGGTCCTGTAACTGGGGCAGAGTAACAAACTGGTGGCTTACAAAGCTTCAAAACAGCCCCAGGCTTCTTTTCAATAAATTATGGTGAGGTTTTGCTTTAGCTCGAGCAGTAGATGTAGAAGAATAGATACCCAAGAATCCATTACAAGGCAATAATTCACTGCAGAGGATCTTCTGGCATTATAAACAGTAGAAGCTGAGCTTTGCCCCTGTCATTTTAAAAATGTCAGCACAGCCTCAAAGAGTGAATTACGTTCTCCTTGCTGATCCTTGGGTGTCTGTTAAATGACATAATGCATTCTTTCAAGTTTGCCACTGTTTGATGCTAGTAGGTAATAAATACTGGAGAATATAACTGAGACACACATGGCCTTTTGGGATTTAACCCATTATTGTTTAGGTTAGGGGAGGAGGGGAGTAGGTTCAACAATAAACTTACTGCTAGATTGTGTCACACATGGAGACATGGCTAGCAAACAGTGGGTCTGATGGGTGTGTGTGCCTGTGTAAGAGAGCAGCTTTCACGCACACTTGACTGCTTGTACAGGGACTTTAAACATTCTCTCTTCAGTAGTGCCATCATCTGTATAGTCCCAGTGTCGTACTTTGGATCTGAAAGCTGTTTTAGGTCTTTCACCTTTCTGAAGCACAAAGTAAAACATGGCCAAGGTGTTAGTGAAATGCATGCTCTAGCACAGTGTTGTGTTGGTCTGTGTCATATCAGTAAGGGGTGGAATTGTGCAGGCTCAGGGTGCATCTACACAAGACATTTAGTGCACAGTAAACTAATTAGCTGAACATTAAACATTTCAGTGTCTACACATGCACCCCTATTAGGCTGGATACAAGTACTATCCTGCTGCAGAGTAAAAAATTCCACAGCAGCGCAAGTTTACACGCTGCCCAGCTGCCTGGGGCCCATGGCTGCTTCAGTACAGGGGCTGTCTGCTGGCTAGCCCTGCACTGAAGTGCCCTCGTGCCCCAGCCAACCCCTCTGCAGCACGTTGAGCCAGGAGAGCATCCCTAGGCTGGCAGACTGACCCCTGGGGCCCCCTGCCAGCTGGGGCTGCTCTGACCTAGCTCAATGTGTTGTGGTCCTGGGCACATGTGCAAATGGTGTGCCTGGAGCAATAAGCTCCAGAGTTTATTGCTTCACATTAACAAGCATGTGTAGATGCACCCTCAGGGTATCACACAGTGCCAAGTTACTGTAGTAAAAATGTTTAAAGATCTAAAAAACAACTCATTTGTGCAGTACTTTTTAAAGGCAGTCTTAAATTCATTATAGGGTGGATGTTAGACTTTACATATGCTGTTTGAGGATGTCCTTAGATTGGAAGCTTTAAGCAACCAGAGATGGAAGTGTTGTTACAGTGAGAGGCCTAGATGAGATGGCCTTTCTAGGCCCTATGGTCAAAGCAGGATTGAGCCAGAACTGCACCTTAATCTAGCTGTTGCATAGATTTATTGCAGGGCAAGACCTCTTGTTTTGAGACTTCTCCAATTAGTAGGCAACATAGACTGAGCAAGACAGAAAAATATTTATGCTGGACCTCCTTGGTTTTCTCATTTATATTCACAAACTTCATACTGAAAAGGACAAGCGCTTTTGTGACTTGGTGTGTTTAGAAAAATTTCCCTTTAATCAAATACCAACAGCATTTATAGCGTGTAGAATGTAAGGCCCCACTGGTCCTAACACACCTCCGGGGATGTCTGGCACAATCCATTAAGAGGCTTCTTTTCTGCGCCAGCATAGAGCTATTTGCCCTGATGTCAGGGCAAGTGTGGCATTTGAATATTGCCAAACAGCATAAATGTGGCTGCTCTGAAACTGCAAATGTGTGCAAGGTGAAGAGATAATCCATTTCTTTGGGGAAGAACTATGGTATTGTGAATACCGAATGTGCAGCTGGGCAAGCAACAACCGATGTGGACTGGCAGCTCACGACTGGTCTCAATGTGGACTGGCAGGTTTTGAGACAGCGCAGCCAGCAACAACAAAGTTTGCCTTCAGCGCGAAACCATGTCTGACAAACTTAGCCCCAGCAAGGAGAGATGTCCAGTAACAGACGTTTGGTTTGAAAACCACATGCAGTAAATCCACCCAAAATTGCAAATGCAGGCACAGTACCTTATGGCCTAGTTGGCCTCCTATTATACTGCTGCATATAAAATCCAGGTTAATAAAGTAAGCCTCAGAACCAGGGCACCAATGTCTAGGGAGAAAAACACTCAAACCTGGCCAAGGAACAAAGGAAACTCTGATCTTCAAACATGTGTAGTGAAGACCAAGACCCTGCCCCATCCCATCTGCACCCCCACCCTGAGCTAGTGCTCTGGCCTCTGGCACAAAGACTCTTCTTATAGAAAGTTGATTCCATTAGCCAAACCTGGACAGTTTGGTCGATCACATGTCCTTGACTCTGTGGCTGTGCAGGCATAGCCGCAGGACCGGGTCCGCTTCTGATTGCCACTCCCACAGGTCACACTGCAAACGGACCACGGGCTCCAGTCTCCCTCACCATCAATATAATCTGAATGAGAACAAAGATGAGGAAGGAAGTGAGAAAAAAAAAAAGATGAACCCCTACTACCACAAAACTACTGTACAGTGTTTTTTATTAAGTAGGCATAGCAAGAATGGAATCCAGATGTGTCTACCTGAAACTTGGGCTGATTGCCAACCTTAAGCCTGCTGTTTAAATGGTTTTCACACTTGACTTTCCTTGGGGAAATGCATGCAACATTATTTGAAAAAATATTTCCTCTCTCTTTTGACCTCTTGGCAGCTGAGAATCTTCAGCTGTAAAGCTGGGTCGTGAACTAATAGTACATGTATTCAAACATCATTGCTCTTATGCAGGAATAGGCTTTCTGATCACCAGCTAGGACATACAAAAATAATATTAAAAGAAATCCTCTCTCCTCCCCAGAAAATGTAGTAATAGTACCACAAAGGAATTGGATGCTTAGCTGCTTTTTAAGACAGAATGCAGCTCAAGCATTTTTTTTTGAGGGCAACTTGTATGTGGGTATTTTTGCCTCATCCTTCAAGCATCAGAGCAAGAGAAGGAGGAGTCACTGCTGCAGTGAACTGAATGAACATCCTGCACTCCTGGGAGCAGAGGTTTTATCGCAGTTCACAGAACATTTGTCATTGCTCAGGGTTTGATCTGGCAGCATTAGCAGTTCTTTGGGGAAAGAGCCATCTTTTTTGTTCTGCATATGTACAGCCCCTAGCATTACAGGGTTTTGGTCTGTGACAGCAGCTCCCAGCTACCGTTACAACAGAAATAATAAATGAACAGGACTGTTCTCAAATTCAATTCAATAATATTTCACTTGCTAGCTTGTGAATTTTTCAGTGTTTATGCTCAGTCTCCACTGGCCAGGGAAACCATCTTAAACTGCATGAGCTTGAAATGTGCTTAAGCCACCTATGTAACTGGCTTAGCCATCAAACTTCAAGCGCTACTACAGATGGGATCACTATGTTGCCTCTTCTGCATGGGAAATCTGAAAAATAGTCCCTGCTGACAGGGGGTGTTGGATCTTAATCAAGTGAAATATCATAATCTCAGTCAAAAGACCAGGAAGAAGGGGTGGCTTGCCATTCAGACCATGCTGTGATTTGCAAATGACTACCTAAGTGTTGTACATATTTCAATACATGATATACAATATATGGTAATAAACAGGCAGGGCCAGATTTTCAGTTAAGTGTCACCTACTCTTTCTGTTTCTATAATTGTCATTTTTTGCAACACTGTGCCCATAATTGTTTGTGGAAACAATTTAACATGACTGAGATGTCCAACCACCTACTCCATCTGTGCGATCATTAAATATGCCCACAAGCAAATGCAGGTACAAAAAAGAGGGAGCACTTCATAATCTTGACTCACAATACTACCTAAAAGTCAATGAGAGGACTAAGTCACAGTTAAGACTCTAGAGTTAAAGCTCTAAAACAGGGAAAATTAAGGCTGAAGCAATCCTTTGCAGCTGCTCTATGGCATCTAAGCAATGCAGTGCAAACAATAAGGAATCAAACCACAACTGTGAAACCCTACGCTACGCTATCTACAAATCTGCCTATGTATTGCCTGATCCTAAAGGTTCAACCCACCTGGAAGCCCTGTGACATATATACTAATTCAACTCCCTGAAGTCATCCCAAGTGTACATAAATAGACTCATGAGACAACAAGTAAATAAGTACCAATTTCTTTCCGTTTCCTGGTTTTTGCAAGTCTTTCAAGCACCAAGCTGAAAACAATTGTTTCCATCATGACACATCTGGAACAGAATTATACATACAAGCTCAAATGCAAAATGTTCCT
>NW_005843020.1:23765-35886 GCF_000455745.1 Alligator sinensis
TAACAGGTTTTATTTATGTATCAACAAACGTGACCACATTGTTGATCTCACTTATTTCTCCACCGGTTGTATTTTAGTTTCCAAACCACTGCACATGATTCTAAATTTATACTTACCCTTGCACCAAAAATAAATATGAAACCTTGTTTCCTCTGTTTAAAAAAAGTATGCTTTTGACTAAAAAAAGTTCCTCTTCTGGGATAACTGGTATGATTTGCAAGATTATAGACTTAGTACTGGAATGTGGCTACCACCATCTAGTTTGTGCATCTGCACAGATTTGTATTTAAGAGCTGATGAACAAAAGCCACATGCTGAAAAACTGTTTTGCTTGGCTTACTTTCAGCGATGCCTCATCATTCTCATTTCCCCCAAACTCATTTTACAATCCCAAGATGTCCATAAGAGGTCTGGAATGCAAACTCACCGTACTCTGTCTGCTCCTTGGATTCAAAAGTCCGGTGACCGGGTGCATGCCTATCCCACCCACTGAGAGGGTTTAGGAAGTTGCTATCTTCAGTGGTGCTGTCATACTTGTAGTCCTGATCACCACTACTCATGCGAGTCAAAGTTGAGGACCTCTGCCACCAGTTTCTCCAGTCAGGTGATGGGACTGACCAGCTGGGCTTGCTGCTCTCTTTGTGCAGGTCCTTCTCTGGTTCGGCATCAGTGGCGTCAACCACTTCTATGGTAACCTGTAGAGTTCAAAACACGTCAGGCTGATGATCATGCAAAATCCAACAGCAGATGATCTTCACTGGGGAAAGAGGGGGGGGGTGTGAAAGGGGAGATGCATTTGCCTAAGAGGGAAGGTTTCTATACAGCAGAGACAAATGACTGATGTTGGCCTTGTAATCCTGCAGGCTTAGCCTGTTGTAAACCATATGTGGATGATTACTGTGAATCTAGAGACATGCAGAAACTGAGCAATTCCTTCTGCTACCTCTGCTGATTCCAAGCTTGGTACAAAGGGCAGAAAAAGAGGCTTGGCCAAAATAGCAACCCAAACTCCCTCTTAAACCTTTGCAGTGGATCTTTCTGCCTTGCAGAGAAAAGGCTACAGAGAGTTATGAACAGGATGAAAGAAAATCATTGCTTCAAAAATTCACAGGGCCTGAATTTGAAACAAGAGCGTAAACATGCTAGATCACACAGGTAACCCTTTATTGATTTTTCCTGTTTTTTTTCTTTTCTTTTTGCCCAGTGGCTAATAACTACTCTAAGTACAAAGAAACGAGGAAACGTGTCATTCTCTTTGCTTGCTGAATGCCTGCACAAAAACTGGCAACAACCTTGTTTGCTCATAGCTACCTGACAGAGGATTTGTCCTTTGGTTCAATAACTAATGGCTCTTCTGTATTCCAGGAGGAACACAGTAATGCTTAGTCACTGGTGTGAGAAACCACAGTTCATGTGGCCACAAAGTCATGATTATCCTGACTTTACCCCTGGCCATCATGCCTGACTCACTCTTTCAAAACGTTATGATAAATAAAATATGTTTCATGGCACTATTTATCCACAGACCTCCAACCATTTAGTAAAAATGAATCAACTGTCTCATTTTTTTTTGAAGGACCCTACTCTGAAGGCCCTTTGAAGGAGCCTTTTTTATAATGCACAGAAAGGGAAGATGGCACACAAATAAGAGTCCTATGGGCTTCAGTTAGCTAGAGATAGAGCCAGAAGCCCAGATTCCAAGTTCCCTGCTCAGATCACACACATATGCATTCAGACAAGTAACTGTGTATTATAACGTATACTATTATGAAACATACACTTTTGCTACTTCTCAAAGCATAAACATAATGAATTATGAAATTCCTGGACATCAGGGCTAACTGTCAGGGATTGTTGGTGTATATGCTGCAAACACATGGTGTGAATGTAGATGCATCTGGGGCACAGTTATTGGCATACACTAGCTGCTCTGGGTTGCTCCCACCTAACAAGCTAGGTGAACCAAACAGCCACAAACGTGAACAAACAGCTGCTCCCCATCTCTATCATGTATCACATGTAGAGGAATGCAAAAATCTATGTATTTTAGAATTCATTTGATATAAAAAAATTTTTTTGAACAGCACTTTCATAAAATTGGGGCTTTGGAAAACAGAGAGAAATGCATTATGCTGAGGGACAAAAGTATTTTGGATAAAAGCTTTATGGTTTGATAAAACTATTGTTAATAAAATTCACAGTTTGCCTGGACACTCACATAGCCTCTATGGCAAAAGCAAGTCACGTACATCCTACATGGACTCTGCTACCTGTGATCTACAAAGGGAGGTGACACAGGAAGTGGAGTGGCTCCAGCTGAGGAGCTGCTGCAGCTCAGTAGTGCAGAACACAACAGTGCTGTTACAAGACAATGCACGTTTCCTTTTTTGCAGAAACAAGCCATGGCATTTACACACTGCTTTTCCTTTGACCACTGGCAGAACAACAGAGATGAAATGACTGAGAAGATCTTAGGAAGCTCCGCTGGGATTGTATGGCAAAAGCAATACAAGTATGCAATTGTGTCAGCAAATTAAGTCTCTGGGTAGGAGATAACAAACCCCCTGCTAGACAGTTCTGTCTTTCTGCTCTTGTTAAGGGGGGGGGGGGAAAGGGAAATCAAAAATGATTACTTCAACAGAAAGTTCACTGTAAGCTGCAAAACGAGAATTAAAATGGACTTCATATGTATGAAATTATTAGTGTCAATTCACAAGTTTAGGATTCTGTGGATCCAAACAAAATAGTTTTGTACAGCCGATAAGTGGCAGCAAACAGAGCACTCTGTAACACTTTAAAGGCATCATTAGTCATGGTTGGAGGGCCTTGTCATTGGTGAGCATCGATTCATTAAATAAAAAAACCCCAAGTCCATTAACTTTAAAACTAAACTAAAGGAAACAGAAAAAGAGCATATCCAAAAAGGAGCATTTCACAATCCATTTCTTTGCTGTTTTTTTGTTGTTTTATGGTTAATCAAGATGAATGTTGGACCTTGCAAGCAGGCATCATCTGAAGGTTCCCAAGTTTCTAATTAAAAATACGTAACTCAGCTCTCTAATTATGTAAGGCAGGTTTGAATCGGCTGCTCTTCTTGCTCTGTTTGTAATGTGTTTGCTATCAGACAGGCTGCTTATGGCTAACTTAAAACAATAAAAGGTGGGTGGCTCCATCTTGAAATAAGCAGCATTTCTTTCTTCCCCTTCTATGTCAACTTTGATCAATTGTGATTAATTTAGCTAATCATCTCAATGAAAATGGATTCAAAACACCCCTGGTTTTGCTGTCCACTAGTCCAGAACATGCCCTACTAATGCAAACTGCAAGGAGTTAACCTATCAGATAACTAAGGGGTTAGTATTAAAAATGTGTCATGTGCTGTTCACTTCACTTACCCTGGAGTCCACTCACTCATCTAAAAATACTTCTAAAATATCCTTCACCAGAGACTGCAGCTGCAAGTCTGCAAGTTCACACATATTTTTTAAAGTTTGTGTGTCCTGTAACTTGACAAAACAAAGTAAAATACTTAAAAACCCCAAGTTCCAACAAGAGAGGCAAAATCAGAGGCAATGAGAAAATAAAAAAGGGCTTGCCAAACCAGGATTTTCCTCTTACCAGCTGCTTCATGAGTTAACATCAGACTTTTTTTCTGTTCCTCTGCCACAGTATCCAATATTGCATGGGGGAGCAGTAGAGCAGTGGAATGGGTCAGACAGCAACACCCTTTACAGTACATAAGCGTGGGAAACCTTGACTAAAAACTGAAAGGGCAGGACAAGCAAAAAGTTCAAATGAAAGTCAAGGTACAGGTTCCAAATTCAGATCCCCCCAAGGCTGGTGGCAGATGAAGGGTTCTTGGAAGAGATTGGAGGCGGGAGGGGGTGTGAAATAGAATCAGAAGTAGAAAATAAATAGGTGGAGACATCCCTTTCACATGACTTCACTCTGATTCTTATAGGAAGGAAATGATTTTGCTTTACACTGAGTAACCCTGCCCAATTGGCAGGTCTGTATGCATTACTGAGCTGGCATGTGTCAAATCAGCAAAGAGCAACAAAAGGGCTTTTCTGTAAGGAGGAGGAAGTCTATGATCCTGAAGGAAATATGTCACCAGTTTTAAAAAGCACCTTATATTTTAGAGGCGCTCCAGTGAATTAGCTTACTCGAGTGCAATGGTGCATTTGGCTGAAGCTTTGACACCAAGGTAAAAGCAGCCACAGTACACTAATGGTAACAGCTGCTCTGGTTATTCTCTTAAACATCCTCTTGTTTTACCAGTACTAAACAAATGTGCAAACACAGCTTGAAAGGATGCAGTGGTTGAAAGTGGGCCAAAATTTTACAAGGCTAGTAGATCACAGAGACACCAATAAGAGCATCCTCCTGTCTTACTTGCAAAGGGGATACAGACATGCCAACAGCACTGAGTGGCAACTATTTCACACAGCTGTGTGGGGGACTGTAAAAAAAAAAGAATAAAAAAAAAAATTTGCAAAGATTTTATTTATTTATTTTTTTGAACTGGAATGACCTGCTTCTGGGTCTCTCTCATTGTACTACAGAAAGCCCAATATTTATTTAACACATGACAATAGGCTGGTAGTTGCATTAGTAGCTTTCCTATTGTTGGTTCAATTCCCTTGAGATTATATTCCCACCATGCCTTCTTTTCCAGAAATGCATATCATTATGGCATGCTGCAAAAATTACTTGTTACTTTGCTAACCTGAAAGGCAAATAGAATATCCTCTCTAACTGCTCAGTCTCATGTCTGTATAGTACTCATTTTGCAATTTAAAGAAGTCATCATTTTAAAGGTCTTATTGGTCTACATGTAGGTGTAAGTGCCATTTCTGGTCTTTCTAAAGCCCCGTCTCTAGTACTTCCCAAGTGCAAATCTGTTTTGCAACTCAATTCCATCAATATGAATATCAACACAGACTATCATACACAGAACTAGTTATCAGCAGGGCTACGGGTTTTCTATTTTCTGCAGAAAAAAGCAAAAAGCACGGATTTTCCCTTTTAATCGAGAAAAATGTCAATTTTCCCTTTTAACTGAGAAACGTGGATTTTCCACTTTTGCCAAGAGCTCTCTGCAGGCTGGCCAAGTTCCAGCCTGCAAAGGACTCGGGGGGGCAGGCAGGCAGAGTTCCAGCCTGCAGGGGGCGGGGGGAGCGGGAGGAGAGCAGTCAGGCAGGGGACAGTATGTGCATGTACAATGCTCACACATGCACATGGCCACCAGGCAGCCTGGAGAGCAGCTCCCACAGGTAAGCCTGGTGGGGGGGTGGGGAGGAGGGGATTGAGGGCCCTATGGGGAGGGAGGGAAGGACACAGTGAGTTGGGTAGTACTGGGACAGCTGCCAAGCTGGTGTGGGGCATGGCCTGGGGCTGAAATGTGTGGCCACAGGGTCCCAGCAGAGAGCAGGACAGGGCTGTGGGAGTTCGTTCGGGGGGCTGTGGGGAGAGGTGGGGGTGGCTTGGTGCCGCTGAGCTCACTTCTGGGGGGCAGGGGGGAACATGCCCCCCAGATCTGTGCACGGGGCAGGGGTGGGCTGCCTGCTGCAGGCTAGGAGCTCCCTGCCCTGCTGTCCTCCCCCTGGGGCCTCTGCGGCCCAGTGGGTAGAACCTGGCACGGCCGGGCAAAGTGAAGCCGGGAGGGGATGCTCCTTGCCACTACAAACCCCACACCACCCTGGTGAAGCACCCCCTGCCAGCCTAGCAGCAGCAGGGGCAACAGCGTGGAGTTGTGCTTCCCACTGCTGCTGGGTGGCCAGGGGGGCGCCTCGCCATGGTGGTGCAGAGCTCCCAGCAGTGGCAATGAGCTTCCCTACCTGGCCCTGCTCTGCTGGGTCCTGCCCGCTGGGCTGTAGAGGCCCTGGGGGGATGGGAGCAGGGCAGGGAGCCTGAGCCCGCAGCAGGCAGCGCCCCCACATTCCCTCCATGGGCTCCGCTCCTGCCATGACACCCGTGGGGGAGGGGAAGCTGGGCTCTGGGCTCCAGGCTGTGCTCTGCTGCAGCAGCTGCCACCTCCTCCAGGTGGCAGCCGGGGCTTGGGCACTGCTGGGGGGGGGCTGCAGACCCAGGTCCCTGGCCCCGTATCCCTGGCAGCTGGAGGGGCTGTGGATGGGGAGTCAGGGGTCTAGACCTGTGTCCTGGTGAGTGAAGGGGGAGCTCTGATTTTCTATGATAAAAAATCCAAAATCAAATACCAAAGAAAAACCAGGATCCCTGGTTATCGGGAATTGCTCTCAAAATTTTTTTTCCCACTGTACATGTAGATAAATAAAGCATTGGTTTAATGATGAAGTGTAAAGGGGCCATATTGCAAATCTCCTTGGTAAAAGAACTTGATGCCTCTGCTGGAAGTTACCTGGGTGAGGACTGAAAAAAGAACTGCAGTATGTGGCCTCCCATACAGAAGAGCCACAGGAATTCAGCCTTAGATACACGGAGCAATTTCAGCTAGGGTGCTCAAAAAACAGGAACTTAAACCTAGTCCTAAAAAAAAAATCCATATCTGGAGAAAATCTGTGCACTTATTTGGGTGCCTCAAATTGCTTTAGCAATAAAAGCTTAGTTTCTTTGGGCAGTTTTCACAGTGTCCTTTACTGCTTAAATAGGCCTCATGTAACATTTAAGCAGTCAAGTTCTAAAGAGCAACTCAGAGCTGACCCTACAATGCCAGAAAAGAAGCTCATGTCTCTAGCTTCACTAAGGATCTCCACTGTGATGTGGAGGTGTTTTCACTGTGAGGTGAAACAAAAGTTTCACAATTGTCTACAACACAGTGCTTGGGGCAGGTAGTGCACAGGATAGTGGGCAACGTCCATCTAGGCTCCATTGCAATGCAAATTATTGCTGGGAAGCACCTAATCCAAGTCCTCAGCCACATCATTGCTAGTAAGCAGAAACATCCATGCATTCTCCCTAACAGTAAATGCAGCTTGGCGGTACCCACATTCTACCCCATCTTGCCCCAGGCAGTGGAGAGCTAGGGTCTTGGTTCGTATACACTAAGAGAGTTTTAGCCTACATCTCTCCTGCTTCCCCAGAGTGTGAGTTAGCCACCATCAGCTGCAGAGACTAGGCTAAGTGAGGGCATTTTCAAAATTTCTGTTGGAACCAGGTCATTGGGTAGCCAAGGATGTAAAAGTAGTAGGGCCAGAAAGACAGCAAGCACCAGTCCTCGCAGAGAGGGCCAGAACCGAGGAGACTTCCCTCTCCCTCTCTCTTTTCAAGGTAAAATCCTCTTCACCAAGCTACAGAGGCAAACTCCCTTTTGCTGGCCCCATTTTATTTTCATAGCTTTTATGTTAGATAGTTATTGGTATGAAAACAGAAGCAACCTTGGCAGAGGGACTGAAAGTACAGAAACCCCAAACTTCTCTTTCCAAGGGAGTGCTGTAACCACCTAGTTACAGAGGTGAACTCTGTCCTCTTACAGATGTTCTTTTCGCTCTCATGCCTCTTGGACTCTTGATTGCCCAGTGCACCAGCTTCAAGAGGACAGGGCATCCAGACAGATTAGCCTGGTGATTAGGGCACTGTCAGGAAGTGGGAGACATGGGTTTGAATGCCTTTGGGCCAAGAAGAACCAAGGACCCCTGGTCTCTGACATTTTGGTGCTATTACCACTAGGCCAGACAGTGGTTGCCATCTGTGTACAAGAATTGATGGTGTGGGGGTTGGATGTTGAGGTTCATAATGACCTTCAGGCTGTTGTCAGGTAGGTGTCCCCTTTCTGAGTGGTCTGGGTCCCAAGATGACAGTAACCATCCTTCCTTTGCAGCCCTGGGTCAGATCCCTAGGTTTCAAGGGGGAGCAGGAGGGTCAGACAACTCAGTGATTAGCATTTCCTGTTGGATACATGCAAGCACTGTTTTGAGCATCCAGGAGATCTGAATAAGCCTTGAGAGGCACTTAGCTTCCTATTCAGTGAATGAGGCAACCAACCTAAGTCCTTAACCCCATTGTTTTGAATCACCTACCCTGGGCAAGGCTCCCCAGCCTGAAGTATTACAATACCTAAAAGGTCTATGAGACCAGCTTGGGTCTGGCACATTTTTAAAAATCTCAGTCATTGTGTACCGGGGGCCCTGAGGTTAACTGCTGGTTGCTGCTTAGTGTTTTCTGGGGGTAGAGAATTACATTTCCCTGTCCTTACATTGCAGTGTCACTGCCAGCACACCATGGCATGTATTGGCTAATATATAGGTGCCCAATCACATGGTGAAAAGGAGTTTGCAACAGCAGTGATTATTGTAAGGGGAAGCCAAGGAAACATCTCTTCCCCATTTATCCATTTACTGGCTCTGAACATTCAATAACTTCCTTGCCAGGGAATGTATTTCCTTCCTACTATACTCCCTCTGTGGTTTGCATTACTATTTGTTATATTTACATATATAAGGCACACCATTTACCTCAGTCTGCACTTTGAGGCCTTTGTACAGCTTTCCAACCTTCCCTCCTTTAGGAATTCATGAATACAGAACCGGAAAGCTGCTAGTCACAGAAGGCATGCATTTAACATGCGGTCAACGCACACATTTACTGCCTCAGTCTCTCAAGCATTAGAATTACTCTAATAGGTCCAAATATGTAAACTTCTGGAACGCTACAGTCCATCTGTGAAGTTACGGAGCATCAGCTTTGAGACATTGTGTTCTTTCCTAGCAACGTCTCTCTCTCACAAACACATTGCTGTCTTGGGCTAGTATAAGTCTGTAAATTTGTGGATAGATGGATATTCTGTGCCAGGATCTAAATTTAGTAGGAAAAAGTAGTTAGGATACTATATTGCTTCTATAAGCCTATATGGCTTAGGTAGATCAATGTTTCATTATGCTGCTTTGGTTTAAAAAATGACTGCTTATCCATGCCAATTTTACTTTGAGGCACAAAATTAAAAGCAAATAACTTCCTTCCTTCCCACCCCCCTTTCTAAGGCTTCATTATTCAGGTGCAAGAGACTTGTAGCAAGATTTTTCTTTTTAGTTTTAAAATGATGTGTAGCAGATTTTTTTTTTCCTGGAGAGAGGGACTTTCTATCTCGGGGCAGCCGGTATTAACATTAGCTCTGCTTTATACAGAAGACCAGATTTTGATGTGTTACACAGTTGAATGGTGGTCCATAGAATAGGTTGGGATTTGAACTAGTGTAAAAAAAACAGAACAAAAACAACAAAAAAACCCAAACCAAAACAAACAAACAAACAAAGTTTATAAACCTTTCCCCAAAATAACATTTCTAGTAATTGGCTACGGAGTAAAAAAGGATAATAAACCTGCCCTAAACCAAAAACAAGGAATCATTTTTAGAATGCATAAAGACCTGGAAAAGCAAAAGGTTAGGGCCGTGTCATAAGCAAACCATGGTCTATAGTTAGCTCTGAACAAATCAGTGGAATTTAGAAAGAAAGAAATTCAGGATAAATGGTGATTTGTACATCAAGTTATGCATTACCAGCATCATACCTACAGGCTGGGGAACTCCCTTCTTGTCAGAGCAGAGGCAGAAACGGATCTTGGAATCATTATTGATGCCAAAATGAACATGGGCCGGCAGTGTGGGGACGTGGTCAGGAAGGCGAACCACACCTTGTCATGCATCCACAGATGCGTCTCGAGCAGGTCCAAGGAGATGATCCTCCCCCTCTATGCGGCACTGGTCAGGCCGCAGTTGGAGTACTGCATCCAGTTCTGGGTGCCGCACTTCAGGAGGGATGTGGAAGCATTGAGAGGGTTCAGAGGAGGGCCACCCACATGATCAGGGGGCAGCAGGGCAGGCTCTACGAGGAGAGGCTGAGGGACCTGAACCTGTTCAGCCTCCACAAGAGAAGGCTGAGGGGGGATCTAGTGGCCTGTTACAAACTAGTCAGAGGGGACCAGCAGGCATTGGGGGAGTCCCTGTTCCCCCGAGCACTACCAAGAGTGACAAGAAATAACGGTCACAAGCTGGCAGAGGGTAGATTCAGACTAGACATCAGGAGGCGCTACTTCACAGTCAGGGCGGCTAGGATCTGGAACCAACTTCCAAGCGAAGTGGTGCTGGCTCCTACCCTGGGGGTCTTTAAGAGGAGGTTAGAGGAACACCTTGCTGGGGGCGTTTGACCCCAGTACTTTTTCCTGCCATGGCAGGGGGTCAGACTTGATGATCTGCTCAGGTCCCTTCCGACCCTACCAACTATGAAACTATTACACAACGTAGATGAATTATAAGAGGGATGAACTAAAACAGCAGCCTACCAAGGCAAAAAGTTAGAGGCAGCAAAGCAGTAAATTTGCAAACATGGACCATTTATTATTCACCAGCAATAAGTGATGTCTGTTAAAACTGACAGTGTTGTAGAACTTGCTGTCAGACAGCAGCAAACAGATGCTTTTTATTTGGGGGAGTCAGTTTGTACTTAGGTATTTAGATGCCCCTTTATTAGGCTGTATTTGTGTGCAAGTATTTGCTTAGGGGGTTTCAGCAGTAGTGCAAATTGTCATGGTGAAAAATGACAGGGCTAGTGATGAAAATGGAAAGGTTTTTGGTAGCTGAGTATCACAAGAGAAAGTCTGAAAGAAAAGCCAACAAAAACAGAATATGGACAAGTGCATAAGACTTCTAAAAACTGACTATTGCTTTTAGCTCATGTATTTATGGTTCAGTTGTAAATGTTTATATACCTAAATCAGTGTTCTCCAGCTCCTGAAACTTAACTTCTTCATGAGATTTTTTTCTTTGATAGTTCAGGAGTGGGGAAGAAGTGCTGCCAATGAGGGAGCATCATCTGTTGTTGTGGATGTGGATGTGGACAGGTCTCTATATAGTCACATCAAGCTGCTATTGCTCAGCTAGAGGGACACATCCAGAGGGGTGTTCACACCCCCTTTTTGGACCATGCTGTGGCAGAAGCAGCTGGAGACTTTTATTTTTTTAAATGTTCCTGTGACAGGTAAGCATTTCCTCCCCACTTCTCTCCTGTACTCAGTGGCACCTCCCCTCCTGTTCCCCTTTTCTCCGTCTCCTGCCGTCCCTGGTTGAGCTGGGGGCAAGAGCAGGTCCAAAACCATTCCTGCCCCACTCCAGCCAGGCTATGCAGGGAGCTACACTCAGGCAAGGGCAGTGGCAGTATTGGCAATGGGAGGGTTTCTCCTCCCTTCCTTGTCTCTCTGGGTGGTATTCCCTGCCAGTCTGGGAGCAAGCTCAGGAGCAGGGGGACAGCAGCAAGGCAGGAATAGCTTTGGGGCTCCTCCTGCTCCTGGATCAGCTGGGGACACCAGCAATGGTGGGAGGGGAATGGAAGGTAAAGGAACATACCACTGAGCAGGGAAGGGAAGGGAAGGGAAGGAAATAAGTATCAAGACCAGGGGAGGGGGCAGGGAGGCAGAATTCCACTGATTTGAGGACATATAAAAGAAATGGGAATCTCACAGAATGAGTTTGAGAGGTCAAGGCTATGACAATGGGGTAAGTAGGGAAGGCAACACAAAGTTCAGAAGAGGCTTGAGAACTTTTAAGAAGAGTATTTTGTCTCATGCAACACATTCTTTGAATCTATCATTCAACAATGCTGCAGATTTGAGGCATCCCTCAGAAAATGCCAACTCTTACTTTTTGCTCATTTAACTACAGAATAATACTAGAGCAATTCTTTTGTTGCAAAGAACTCACAAGCCTTTTTTGGGGCCAACTAGTGGTGGCACAAGGAGTCTTGCTGCTAGCTGTCCCTGGGGAACCAAATGTTCCCGCTTGTGTGGACACAGCATTTGGGTTTCTCTCATGAATTACATTTGAACACCCCACAGTGCTAACGTTGTATGGCACCCTACTGTGCTAGGGGTGCACCAATAGAGATTTTGTTGGCCAATACTGATATGCCTCCTTAGAAATTGGCTATCAGCTGATACTGATCCAGTTTCTGATAGACAGCCCTGCAGCTTGAAGAGCTGCATCCAAGTGGTAAGCCTAGTGTGGTGGAAGGAGAAGGGAGAGGGAAGCGGGGTCAGATCATGGGTGAGGGAGTGGGGCTGAGGCAGGAGCTGCCCAGCTGGGGTGGGGTGGAGCAGGGCATGGGACAGAGCTGAGGCTCATCCAGGGTCTGCGGGGGGAGGGGGGGAGGGG
>NW_005843020.1:35947-66403 GCF_000455745.1 Alligator sinensis
GGGCTGCAGCCAGCCAATATTTGCCATAGCCCCCTTGTAGCCCCTCCTCCCAGTACTGCCACTGTCTTCCCCAAGTCCAGTCCAGCCCGGCCCAACCCCCCCCGCCCCCAGCGCTGGGAACAGCCCGGTGTAGCCTTGGCCCCAGCCCACCTTGCCCTGTGCAGATCTGGGGGTACATGCTTCCCCCCCACCATGCTCTCCTGGGGTGCATGCAGCAGCAGGAGCTGACCTGCCCCTCCCTCTTGCACCCCCTGGACAAGCTGCGACTCTGTCCTGTGCCCCCCCCCCATGTCCCTTCCCTTTCACCACAACTGACTTACCAGCTGAACGCAGCTCTCCAAGCTGCCGGGCTGGGCTCCTCACTGCCTACATGCTGGACTGCGGCTGTGTGCATGCATGGTCCTTTATTGGCCAAATTAAATCAGTCACATCAGCCCGATTTCCAATACAGTCAATTTTCTTTATAAATCGGTACCGATGTGATATTGGACCGATGTATCGGAGCACCTCTACACAGCACTCCTGAAAGGTTCTCAAGGCATTCCAGAGTGTCACAACGTCTTGGTCAAGAATCACTGCTCTACATGCTGCAAGAAGCATTCATACTTTCAGCCTCACTGAAGTTCTGACAAGTAATCCGCCAACATGGGACCAAATGGTTTCCAAAACCCTTAATGGAAGCAAATGATGTGACCCACAGATTTCAGCACCAATTTTAGAAGTTTGACTCTTCCATTTCAACTGCCTATGATTCAAACATAAAAAGAATCTGCAGGAACCAACATTTGAAGTGTTGCAGACTTTAAGAGCCCAGAAATCTGAATCTATAAATTCTTGTGCTACGTGGTACTTTCGCATGATATATTTTGTGAACCCTCCATTGCAAGTAAAATGCTTCAAGAAGTTGGAGAAATTGAACAACTAGGCCTCAAGTTAAAAGCCTGGAAGGGTTTACTTTTAAGACTACTGTTGTGATAAAGAATTCACAAATGTCCTGATTGATGTTAAGCAGCTGGCTTAAGAACTTGGAATCAAAGATCATTTTTCACAAGAAAAAATAAAAATAACTTAGAGTGTAAATTAAAAATAATAAAAAGCCTGATTACAAAGCCCTAGATAGATAAACTTTTCATTATTCCAAAAGATAACATCTAAAGATTTATTTACAATTTCAGAAGTACCATTAATTGTTCATTTTTTTAAATATAATTTTCAAATACTAAAGATGCCTTTCAAAGTTTACAACAGCAATCATGGCTTTAAGTGAAGCATTAAAAGATGGACAGACTGGTGAAGATACAACCTTTGCAGAAATGCATTGGTCTTTACAGTGAATTTCAAACTTTTGGTAAGTGGTTGAAAGCAGAAAATTCCCAACACACCCAAAAGCTGCACTGGCAATGCTCTGCCATTTGCAAGCTTTTATCCTGTTTTCCAAAAAGTATTCATTGTTCACTGGATTCTCTTAAGCTTTCCTGTATCCATTTCAGACAGGTAACACAGTTTTTCAAAGCTGAAGGTGCTCATCCCCATGAGTGTACATGTGAGTGTACGTGTGTGTTTCCTGTGGGACAAATAGCATATTTGTGCTGTTGCTACTTGTCCCTGGGCAAACCCCTGCATGCAGCAAAGGGACCCATAAAATAACCAGAATGCAAGTAATAGTAACAATTTTACTTTTTGGAAAAGTTAATTCCCATGCAGCCTTCTTATGATGTTTGTCTTATTGCATTTCTTCCATTTCTGACAGTGTGGACAGAGGATAGAGCACTAGTCTGAGGTATGGGAGACCTGGATTTAAATTTCAGGTCAACCACAAAACATCCCCGTGTCACCTTGTACAAACAATTTAGGGTCAAATCATCAAATCAACTTCCAGTTATTTCAGTAAATGGGAGCTGGGCCCCAGCTTTGAGGATCTGTGCTTTGTGCCTAAACTGAAAAATGAGGATAATAGCTCTTTCCTACCTCAGGGATACTGTAAAGATAAGGTTTAAAGATTCAAAAGCACTCCAATATTATGGCCTTTGGACCAAATATAAGCAGGCCTTTTATTGAAAGATGTCCAGATTACTGGCCAAAGAAACTCATCAGCTGCTGTTGCACTTAATGTGAAGCAGGAAGAATACCATTCATTGTCACATAGCTGAACAGGATGTTGTCAAGACTATTCAAGTACAACTTATTGGGCTATTTCACTTATCAATTGCTGCAAATGAAGTAACTGTTCGGCTCTTGTTATAGAACAAATTCTCCTTCCTTATTGTTTAAAGCAGAACAGCTGTGTTCTCTTTGGAGCTAAGCAGAGAGAGGCACACAAGCAAAAAAGTCCTCCAACTTCTCTGCGTGGAGAAGCGAACTGAAAGGGGGTGAGAAGTGCTTAGCAAGAGCTGATGAAATGGGGCTGGTGCACAGAGGAAAGGCCATCAGCTCCATCTTAATGGAGGGTGGTGGTTTTGATCTCCTTACCCATAAGACAAGGATCATCCCCAACAAAAGCATACCTTTTCTGTCTTCACACTGTCCCTGTACAGAGCTGCAGTGTAACCACCATTATTTTAGCCCAAAATGCATACAGAAAACTTTTCAAAGAGATGGATTCTAGTCAAAACAATGTTACCGTTTAGCACCTGAGTAATGCATATTCAAGACTGGTAACAGCAACATGTTAGAATAAATCAGAAGCAACATTTGGATTTGGTTGAGTTCAAAGCACTTTACCTGGCATGCAAAATACTGAATTCTTAATGAATCTACCTGAATGTTGGGGTTTTGCCCATTAATATCAGCTTTTGATAGGTCAGGAAAATTAGGGAGATCCAGAAGGAATGATCTGGGTCCATCTCTCTGTAAGGATGTGTGTCCACTTTCCTGCCTGAATCGTTGTTTGGGGATTGGGCGGTGTGCTGCCTGGTGGTCAGGATATTCTCTTCTGTCCTCAGGGTTTAGCGTGAAGCTGGTGTCAGAAGCAGATTGATCCTCCACAGTCAGAGTGTTCTGGGGGAAAAACAATGAAGTACTATTAGTAATAAAGTCCAGCCCTGGCCACACCAACTTCCTTAGCTCCCACATGATGATGATGATGATGATCAGATATACAACATGCATGCAAAAAGTTTAGAACCAATTAAATTAAACTGAAACCTGTGCACTTAGCTTCTCTATGTTCCTTTGACAATCCCAGACATCCAGTACCCATCTAAAAACAAGGATGTGAGTGGTTAGGTACCCACATGTGAAAAAGTGAGCCTTCACACCCTGTTCTGCAGAAGTAAAGATTAGAAAAATCTGCACCTGGAAAAAAAACCAAACAGCTGCAGACCCTTATGAGTACACCTGTAAAACTAGGCAAGTTCATCATTACTGTAGAGCGCTTCTGACTTGGATCCAAACCAAAGTGCTGAATGCAAAGTTCATGCTAGAGTTAATGTAGGTCATGCAGGGTTAAAAGAGAATATTGCAGGGCTGGACAGCTCTTCTTCCTCTACCTCACCAGTTGATTAGCCCTCCTCCCCAAGTTACCAATCTGAACTTTCCTTCCTTGGGGATGTCGTGTTCATGTTTTCCTAACAGTGGGATTAAATTTCACCACGCTTTGGGTCAGCGGTTAATGCTTATGTTATTGCTGAGTGGGCTCTCGGGTTGTGTAGCTTACATTACACCCAGCTGCCTTCCAACCAGTAGGAGTACTGCCACTGCCTTTGACCTAGCCATGGAGATACAATACACTAAGTATTAAAACATCCTTGCCACAGGGAACAGGTTCATGGGTTAGGACTAGCCTTGGACCAAAAGAGGGTGGGAGTGAGGGTGGGGAGGAAGACAGCAAATAACTGCAGCTTCTTAAATGGCTTTTGAAAAAAAAAAAAAAGAACAAGAAAATAAACAAGCTACAAAGCATGAATTCAACAGAGCTTTTGCTTTTGACTCAGCTCAAAATTTTTAGGCTTGAGGTCTAGGCATGATTGCCTTCGGGAACTTTAATTTTCAGTTCATAAAGAGACAGAAAGCACAGATGGGGTCAAAGTGAAAGACCTATCTTTTAGAACAAGCACAATTAAAATGGAATGGCCACATGTGGTTCTGGCTGCAGTGTGGCGTGTTTTTGCCAGCATCTCTGGTTAAACACAAGCTTGATTCACCTCCCCTGACTCAAATTAAGTTTGCATACCTTTTGTTAAGATCCAAGATAATAGAAAATGGTCTGAAACACACTTCTTTTAACCCAAGAGATCTAAATTAAAATTTTGAAAAGCTTTTACAACATCATCTATACATGGTAGGTTTCAAAACCTCTTTTTTAAAAAAACAACAACAACAACATTAAAAACTGTTTTTTCTTTAATCTGGAAACAAGAGAAATCTGTTCTGAAACCAGGGTTGTAAAATTAACAAAAATAAGAGTAGATTGAATTAAATGAGTTCACAATATTGGTGTACATCACCTTGTGTTCACAATGGTTGAATATGGAAGCTCAGGAAGTCTGTTTTATACTCTTGGATTAGAGATGGAAGAATCTAAATTATTATAGAAAAATAAAGTTGGAAGTGACCCCAGGAAGTCATTTAGGTTAACCTCATTAAAAACTAAGCCTAAATATTAGGGCTAAGCTACATAGTGCTGGAGGTTCATATTATGGTTCTTAGAACACCAGGCTACCTTCCAAGTTAATCTAGTTGCTTAGGGCCTGATCTGAAATGCATGCAAGTCAATGGCTAAATGTGTTCAGCGTTTCAGATCAAGCTGCTAGTATTGTATGGTATTTTCTAGTTCCTGATATGGTAGGTAGATCCATGAATGACTGGTGCCTCCTGAATCTGGGGGGGGCACCCGCAGAAGCCACCGCCGGCAGCAGCCCTGTCAGGGGGGCACCAGCCCTACCAACAGCATCAATGTTGGCTGTCGGGGATCATGGTTGTCTGGCGGGGGGCGTCGGGCCCCGTTGGCGGGGGGGGGGTTGTGCACGCTTGTGCACCTCTATCAGTCGCCTATGGGTAGATCCTTAGATCATCAGTGCACACTGTTCTTCTTTGGTTCCTCCTAACAGAAATGCTGTTGCTGGTCACATTCTTCTCCCTCCTGACAGCTGCCATCTTTGGGAGGCAGTCAGCTCTACCAGATGGAGTACTTATCCAAAACTCAGGAGATCTGGGTTTCTGGGTCTGCTGTGGCCTACCCATTGACACCCCCCACAAGTTACTTCTGCTCTCTGTGTTTCAGTTTCTTCATCTCTAAAACAGAGAAAATGATCTTTTGTTCTTTTTTGGGACTTTGCAAACTCCAGATGAAAAGTGCAATGCTAGGGAGTTAGGTATTAGTATCATCATCCTGCTCATGACTCCACTGCCCCTTATATCAGAAAACATACAACACTTTAAGTAGTGAAATCTACTTTCTGGCTTGCGCACCAACTCTAAAAGTATACAGATTCTGCCTCAGAAGTTTGGGGTTATATTATAGACTTGAAAAGGTTTGATAAAACATTCTTCATTGTTTTCCCCATGTTCTCTCATATCGCATTCTGGCTCCATCTGATGCTGGTTCTTGGTGGAGAGAGCCTATTTAAGTTCCTTAGCTGTTGCAATATATAAAAACTACTGTATTCTGTTTTGGGGTTGAAAGTTGGCCAACATTTGGATTTTGACTAACAAAAAAACAACTTGAGGATATCTTTATACAACCAGGGATATTAGGAATGAGGAAAACCAGTAGGTTGATTAGCTCAAATTTTCCCTTCACTTTTTTCCTTAAAAGAAGCGTGCCAAACAAACAAAACAGAAACTAAACCAAAAAACAAAAACCACACAAAAGGGTTTGTCATTTCCATATGCATGTTTATAATACTACTTTATACTGTATCCAAGAGGCCCTAGACTAGCCTGAATAGCTACAATTCTTTTAAAATAATTTTCACATAAGAATGAATGAAGATAGTCTAAGGGTCTCATTACATGGTAATTTTGGGTGGCTTCTGGAGATCTTAACCCCTGGACTGTCCACACATTAAACACCTCAAATGGTGTTAAGCGCTCGTTATGCAGCTCAAAGTTAAGTCACTCCAGGGCAGGTTTATTTCTGATCTGTACTACTGAACTCCTGTTCTATTAAGGTGTAGCCACTCCCCACAGATGTGCCACCCAAATCGAAGTCATCCAGTATCCCAGCCTCCGGCTGATCTGACTTGGCTCAATGTGCTGCACTCTCAGGCAAAGGTGTAAACGCAGCGCCTGGGAGCAATAAATTCCAGCACAATAAGCACTGGAGTAAATTGTGTCACATTAATATGCACGTGTATATGCACCAAATGCTGCCCTCTATTATTTGGAAGGCAAGCTTCACTGCTGTGCAACTACCTCATGGCAAAAGCTCCTATCACTCATACCTAGGCTAGGTTACTGGTGGGGAGGACAGAACTTAAGGGGGAAAACTTAAGTAGTCTAAAAGGCAGCATCAGGGTATCCAACCCAAGATTTTTTTTTTTATTTTTTTTTTTACTGACAATCTGTAAACTTTATAGACAGAAATGTTTTTACTGCAGTTAAAAAAAAATCCTTGGGTTGGCAACCCTGCATGACTTCAGCAATGTTTTTACACCCTGCTGTACCCACCACAGGGGTCTCCTACTCACCCCACATCCTGATGCCCCTGACTGGACCCTGCACTATGCTGTCACCTCCTCCCCACCCAACCCCCAGCCTTGTGCAGAGAGGGGAATTATGCTGACCACTGGAGAGCAGAGCGGGTGGGGATCAACTGCAAAGGTTGCACTGATGACGGCAGCGCACCAAACCATCTCAGTAACTGGCATAACTCCTTCTTGCAGGTGTTTGGAGAAGCCACAGACCACACTGGAGGCCACTTAGGTTAGCCCTGCAACAGCAGCAGCAATTATGTAATAGAAGCTATGAAGAGGAGAGGCCCATCCTTCAAAACAGTTATTTAAAAAGTACCCACCCCCTCAGAATGAGAGAGGAACATGGTCCAAGTTACCAAGTCCTGCTGTGCTATACCTGCTTAATATTTCCTGGCCTCTCTAAGAAATGCCTATATGGGAAAAATTACCTAGAACAGTCATGTTATTCTAGTCCTTGTGGACATACACTTATGCCACACTAAAAGTTGCATCTTTGTGCAACTTAACTTAGTCCATATTGGAGAGTTAGAATGGAATAGCTACTGTGCTTTAAAATTTGCATCCTAGCTTGTAGACAGGTCTACAATGCTGAACATGGCTAGTTCCTTAGAATCACTTTGCCAGTCAAAAAGCAACAGTGCGACACAGGTGGGCAAGACCAAAAAGTTAAGTCCATTCTGGAGTTGGCAAAGTTTAAAGGGAAAAAGAAAAATGTATGAGAAATTCATTAAGCCCAGAAGTGTGAAAGGTGTTTGGAAATATCACACAAGCAAATCCACATTCAGATCAAGTTTGCTTTCAAACCCCCTCATACTAAATGCTAGGAAACTAAATCACATGCTCCAAGTACAATTGTATCCTCTAATGCTAGTCATTCCACCGGCTTATTAAGTTTCAGTGTGAACCCTTCTTTTGCTTGGTGAATTCTGCTATCAGAAAGAACGCTTTTATGATCTCAGAGAGGCTTTTGAGTGGAGATGCATTCAAAGACTTGCCAGCAGAACACTGCAATGTAGACTAGGTCTGAGGCAAAGCATTTGTTTAGTACTGCAGCCAGATCTAGATTATCTGTGATCTCCATCCCTGCTTCAGTGCATAATGCCTCCCCTCTCCTGCTCCTTGTTTTCTTGCTTAGATAGATTACTGAAGAACCTTTTATAATTCACTACAATTTCTCCACAAGGCCCAACTCAGTGAAAGCTTTTAGACAGTCTCATTTTATTCTATACTTTCTAATCAGTCCTTTTTGCTATTCCTTATACACTCTCTGCTTAAGGTGCTTGTTCATCCAGATAGATCTATAATCCTTCCCTACTATTTTTTCCTCTTGCATTTTTAAGTAAGTTCCAAACTTTATTTGCACTTTTGACTTAAGAGTAAATCCATTCCTCTTTCACATTTAAATCCTTGAACTCCAGGCTCCAATTAAGCTCCCTAACTAATGAACTTCTCAGTTATTCTTTCTGGAATCCGAATATCAGTTAAAAGACCTGTTCTCACTGACCCACCAATTTTGACCAAAGTGAATCAGTTCATGCTTACTAAGTCTAAGATTTTTTTCCCCCTACAACCTACTCTAAGAGATCCTCACTATTTACCAAAACAAAATCTAAAAAGCATTGCCCTTCTTTGGTTCAGTAACCTTTTTCCAAAGAAACCCATTGGTACTCACAAAAAAAATCTGCATCCTACCCTTACTGACAGCATTTGTTATTTACTCTGTAATTGAGAGTCTCCCTTAATTACACAAGGAAGAATGGTTAGGATCTGGACTCCAATCTCAGAACATTATTTTCTTCTGTTTTACCACAAAGTGCATAAGTGACTTACCCAAGTCACAAAAATGCTAATAAAGCCTCACACCTTAATCTTTGTGCCTTTATTCCCTTATTTGACAAATGGGGAACTATGATAATTTACTGCTTCCATAGCACTTGTGAGAATCATTTCACAATTGTGACTCAAAGTCCTACCAAATAGAATTGTTATGGAGGGGACACTCAAGGGCACCATGTAAGAGAGTCTTAAATACAGGAGATATTGGGTGCATCTACACAAGATGCTATCGTGCAGTGGTTACTGCAAATTTATTTAGTGCATAAGCAAGTATAGCACATTTATACCGGGCAAGTACTAAATAAATGTGCAGTAACTGGAGTTACTGTGCAGTAGTGCCAGCGAACACATTTTAAAGTGATGCTACTAAGCAGTAGCCTAATAATACTGAGCAATAGTGTATTAGCACTGTCCAAAGTAACGTGACATAGTGGTACAAGGAAGGCCGTTCTAGGAGGGGCTACTCTTTTCCAAGTTCCAAAAATCTTGCTCCAGGAACAGTAGTTTTGGCATGTTTGTGAGTTCTGCTAATCTTGAGGCAGCCAAGATGCAACAGGCATGCCCACACACCAAGGAAACCTATCAGAGAAATCCTGTTTCAGATAGTAATGCTTATTTATTTGGAAACCCCACAAACACTATAAAATATGATATTGCCATCAGAGACAAAGTAGAGCTTGACAGAAAATCATTTTATGCAGTAGGATTGGTTTCATTCCTCACCTGTCTAAACATATTGTTTTGATTTTGAAGGCAATTGTAAGTTTCCAAGATTCGTATTAGATGATAGCTTTTAAATTAAGTGGCTAGGGGCAGCAGGGTGATGTTGCAGGATACTACTATACGCTTCTCCTCAAGAGATGCAAAATAAAATCAATTTTTATGATCCAATTCTAGTCACTTTTGTGCATCCTAAGCATAACTGACACATGACTGAGTAGGCAGAAGTGTGTAGGAAGCAGTGAAGCACGATGATATCTACGATCACAGCTAACACATGTTGGTAGAGGCACCTTGAGAAAACTAGAGAGCACTGTTACTGTTTCTCAATTGACAAAACAATGCTAGTCCTATGCATAGCTGTGCCCTGATGACACCCTCCATACCCATTCCTTTTCACCTGTACCCTGGAACTTGCAGAGGACTTGTAATACCTAAGTGAAAAAGGGCAGAGTATCTTTCCTAAAGTTTTGTTTCTGGTTTTGTTTCTGTTGCTGAACCTTGTTGAAATAGTATATTTTAATCACATGCCAGAAGAGTTGGGTCCAACCACTCAAAAAGCTAGGTCCTGGGAGCACACCTATACTGATGAATACATTAGTTACCTGACTGATAAGGTCAACATAAAGTAAGTATCTAGAATGCCACTGGAGTTTTTCATAAGGAAGTTCTCCCTTGAAAAGAAACCACACAGAAACAAGTAGGAAAGGCCTCAGCTAGCAAATATAAATTCCACCTTCCCTATCTATCCCAAGCAAGTGATCCCATCTGTTCTTGGGAAACTGTTATACAATGTATAAAAATAAGAAAAAAAAATTACAACTTGCACATTGTTCAATGCAGGGTGGTGGGGCTTGGAGGCATTAATTAATAATGGCTCCAGAATGCTGCCAGGAGGGAGAATGCAATGATATATGACCCCTGCAGACCACGCAGCTGTGTGCCATCCCAGAAGTACCCTCTTTCGGGCCACTAACATTGTCCAGTGCTGACTACCATCTTCCGTTTCGACTGTGGAGGCCTCCTGGATGTCCATGGGGACCTTTTTCTAGCTATCTTAGTGTTCTGTGGTACTACCTATATTTATGGCACAAGCCCCATCATTCAGGGTAGCAAAGCCACCAACACTTGGCCCACAGTAATTTTTAGGATTAAGCTCATAGTGTTGCAGAAGCCATCTTCTTTTCTAGAAGGGATGGTCATGCAAGGCTAAGTTTAAACCGTGTAAACAAGTACAATTTCACGGAGGCAGCACAGTCTTATACTATTAATTACCGGGTTTGAGCACGGTCTATGACACTGTGCATTTTTGGCAGTCTTCTCATTTAGTAAAGACTGTAAGATTATGACCCTGAACTCTTTGCTTCTGCCATTTTAAATTATTCATATTTACAGCACAGAACCCAAGTTACACCTATGTTTCCTTTCCACACAGACTTTTTCTTTTGCCAAATGAAATATGCTAATGCAGAGATCCAGTTTCAATCTTTTAGTCAGCCTCATGGTTGACTCCTTCCCTGTCAAAGTTCCAATCCCCTTCACAATATTAGTGAACCATGGTTCAAATTTGAATTCCTTTAACTTAGGGGTTCTCAAACTGTGGCACATGTACCCCTGAAGGTATGCAAGACATCTCTGGGGAGTATGTGGGAGAAATTGTGTAATGGTGGATTTAATTTTTATTATAATAATTGGTATTTAAGGGGTTAAAATATAAAACAAATGCTGTAGGGGTACATGGGCAGCTAGTGAATCTGGAAGGGGGTATGCAATAAGATAACGTTTGGGAACACTTGCTGGGTCCCTGCCATGGGAGAGAGGCAGGAGGGGGGAATCCCTGCTTGAGCAGCCAGTGGAGATGGGGGTGGAAGGGAGCCTGGCAGCTGCTGCAGTCCCTCAGCCAACTGGAGCAATGATAGTGCTCTGGTTAGGAAGGAGAGGGGCAGGGCCAACCCTGCTCTGCTCCAGCAGAGAGCCCCGCCCAGGGCTGCAAAGCATCTGGGATGCTGGAGGACTCTGGTTTAAGTTAAACCAAGAAGGGGTCTGGGACAGACATTATATAAACCAGTTTGACCCAAATCAGTTAAGTCTGATACTACAGTCAACCAGATTTATCTCAAACTTGTTTCAGCCATTTTCAGACTGGTTTATGTGCACTGAACATCTGTTCTGTTACAGGTTTAAACCAGCTTCTGACCACTTAAACAGGTTTGTATGTGATGCCTGTCCCTAGCCTACCTGTAACAAGCAGATTGGGAACTCCAGTGTGAGAAACACACAGGCAGCAGCAGCCATCTCCCCTCCTGTCTACAACAGAACAGGAGCAGTTGCCCTCCTGAGCCTTCTCCAGGCCACAGTAATCCCGGCCTCAGGAAGGCAAGCAGCCTTTCCCCTGTTCCACTCCTCCTGGTTGCCAGGAATTAAGTTGGGGGAAAAGGTGCACAGACATTCAGTCTCCGAGAAGCAATTTAACTCTGGTTGTTCCCATGTTATTTTTCCTCCCAAAGAGGGCATTTTTGCTCCAGAAGACAAATTCTGAATGTCTGCACACTTTTTTTTTTTTTTAAACCAGGAAACTAGTGATTCTCCCAGTAGAAACTGAATGTCTGTATGTGGCCTTAGACTAAAGAATAAGATTAACCCAACATTTGGAAACCACATCAGAATACGCACACTTCAAGTGTGTTTCAGCAGATCAGTACCTGTCTAGAGCTGGAATCAAAGACATAAAATGCTCCCAAGAAAATTCAGAGCACAGAAGTTGCCTGAATACAACTTGTTGGTTTGGGTTCACATGCTGGCATATGTAAAGTAAGTATACTTAAGAAAATATAAAACTCTCTCTCAAATTCTTTTTGCGGGTTTTAGACCGAGTGAAATGAACTCAGGAGAGGACAATCACTATGGCTATGATTTCACTGATGGTAAACCGCTTTTAATAAGTGAAGTTTTCATTTCTCTTGAGCCAGAGGAATAACCTTACTTAAAAACTGCAAACAGTTTTCAATGTTGTCTTCAACTGTTTATAGTTTCCAAGAAACAATTACTCCCTGAATCTGTTTCTCAAGCCGCTAAACATTCACCCTTTGCTTACAAAAATGTCCATGATTCCGGCTGTGGTAGCTGGCAGATGTTTTTCTTAGTGACTAGAAAGTGTTCAGTCCCTGTGGGCCACAGGCTACATGATGACTTCATCATACAACCAAAAGCTAATATCAGGGAAGCAAGAAAGCTGACAAGTGTTACATTTGAAAAACGTGTTTTTCCTGTGCTTCTGGCAATGTTAAATAATTGAAAAAGGACAATCATTAGAGAGTTTTGGAGACTTCACAAAAACATCAAATCACTACACTGCGCTGAACACATAAAGCACGACAACACACAAAATAAAGTCACTATTATCCTTTCCATTTTACAGGCAGGAAAACTAAGGCAGAGACTCAGATGCCATACCTATTTGCTCATTATATAAATAGCATATTTTAAAGTCTAGGAGCACAACTTAAGATTCTCTTGATTTTGAAAGGATGGAAGGGTAGGACCTATGAATGCCTGAACTTGTTAGCATAGCTTATATTTGCATACACTTGCATATTGGTTCTGCAGCAAGACCTCTTCACAGGACATCGTCTCCTTCCTCTATTTCAGCAAGGTGGCTTGATACCACAGCAAGGAAAAGAAACTAAGGAGGCAGACATGTTAGAGTACCACTTACCCACATATATTTTATGGGGTAGACGGTCAGTTAACAATGTGGTAAGCAAGCGAGGATACCTTGACACATGGTACACCACAGTAAAGCACGTGGTGACTTTTCTATTTATAGTGTTTCTCTACCTCCCCTCCACTAGCAAAATAAATAAATAAAAAAGGAACTTGGGCTTTTTACATTATGCATACAAAGTACTTTATATATAAAATATTCTTAAAACAGTGGGAGAGGGGCTATTTTCTAGGGATGATAAAAGAAGCATGACTTGATTTTCAATTTCAAACGACTCGGGGGGCATTCCAATAGACTGCAGGCAGGAAATGAATACCATACATGCACTGAGCAAGGCAGATGCTTTTGAATCTGACACTTAGGTGAAAGGAAAATATCTTCATTTTTCTCCCCTCATTTTCATTCACCCTTTATTTCTTGGAATAAATTAATGTAATTTTTCAAACTCTTTTTGGCTACTTTGTGCACTTGAAGCTTTATGGATGTTAATGGCAATCAATTGTTCTTGGAGGGCCAAATTCATTTTTGGAGTAGTTATACTACCATTTGCATTAGGAACGCCTCTTGCCCTGCAAGTGGATGTTACGTGCACTCCCCATACCTGTCTGCTGTGCTAGTCTGATGACATGGCAAAGCAATGGTTGGGCTTATCAAACACACAGAACAAAAAGACCAGACCTGCATTTTCAGAAGTGATTAGTGGTTTTATGTCATTTTACATTGGGCACACAAAAATTAAAATACCAGAAACTACCTGTTTTTAGGACATGCTGTGAGAGCTGGTGGGGAGGAGGAGGAAGAAAAAGAGGCAGGCCCCTCTGAAGAGCCTCAAGCTACAACCCCTGTCACTCTTGAAAATGTGGGCCTGAATTTTAAATAATAAAAAAGTTGCTATCCATCTAGTCTTCTCTTCATGACAGTAAAAAAAACAAACAAACTAAAAAACTATTTTTAAGCCATTCATTTGCTGACTTACAGGCACAGACGCCTTCCATTTCTACTGCTCAATTCTGCTCGGTATTGTAAGAGCAGGAATCTACAGCCAATACAGAGAATTGTGGCCAATTACACAATCTGAGGGAGACAGGGCATATCCCAAGGAGTGGAGAAAGGGTGATTTGAATCTTTCAGTTCTCTCTCTCATTTTTTTAAAGTCAATGGGAGCATTGAGCAATGGTGTTTTGGCCTATGCCTTCTTCCCCCCTACTTGCTTTTGTGTATGTGAGCGCAAGTACTGACTTCAGCTCTACCTCCCTTCCAATGTTTTGTTGTTGAAAGATTGACAATGGAGAAGACAAAGAGGGAGATGTATACACAGTAAAAAGCACATTTATTTCAGTGTTATGGCAATAACAGTTACTCCATGCAAACCCTAGTTTTTTACCCCTTTCAAAACTTGCTTTAGAAGGTAAACCAACAATCACTTTTCTAGAAGGGAAAAAAAGGCATGGGCAGTTATTACAGGGTCCACATCTTAGAGCTCCTGAAGCTTCAAGTACTTCAGCAGATATTTGTACTGGTTCACCTGGCCCAAACTCTCATACAAATGAGAGCAACATCCCCTTGGCCTCATGTCAGCTAAGCTTCCAGCCAGTTTGCCTTCATCCACCCTCCAAGCTGGGGAAGGTAGGGACATGACAGAAGTGTGCAGAAGCATAGTGGGTATGGGTGTGTGGGAAATCATTGCCTTTTTAATAAAGCAGCGTTGAGCAAGAGGATGACAGAACTGAACACTGCAAATAAAATTCCCTACCACAGATCTGTCTGTGTAGAATGAATGACTACCCAGCACCACCACCTGGGGCTTCTCCAAGGAAAGAATGAGGCTGTTTGAGAGCAATCCCATTCACCAGTTCCAGAGTCCACAGTTGAATAAACACAGCCTTGTGGTCAGAGGTATCTGGCTGCCGACAGCTCAGAAACCACCAGCATGAACACCTGCTCTTTACTCATCATATGGAGAGGACCGTACACCACATTGACAAGAAACTTTGTGACTCGTGATACTCCCTGTTCTTTTCACACAACTGTTCCTGATCAGGAGGACAGGTAGGACTCAGTATTCAGGGATAAGGACTGCTTATCTGAGAAATGCTATAGTATAATCTGCTGAATGAGCTCTGCTTCCAAAACCACTTGAAACACCTTCCTCCCCATCATGTTTTAGCATCAGGAGTTCAATCCAGTTAAGGGACATTTACAAGTGTGCAGGTGTTCCCTTTTTACATACGGTATGTAGCAGCCCCAGACATGCCCCTGCCTACATCCTGATCAGCACCTGGAACCACTAGCACCTGGCATACTTTAAAGCAGCCTGGAGGCAGCTTTAAATTAGAGATGGGAGACTGGCCCCCAAGATCAGGTAAAGACAAACATAGGCTCATAGGAAAGTAGGGTGGAAAGGACCTCGTGAAGTCATCTAGTCTAGCCCCCTGCTCAGAGAAGGATCATCCTTGACTAAACCATCCTAGTTAAACATTTGTCTAAGCAGCACTTGAAAATTCACAAGTGTGGAGATTTCACATGGTATTGTTTCTGTCACATGGTACTGCTTCAGTCATTTGCCTGCATCTCTCCTGAGCTGCACTGTGTCCTCTTTGGGAAAAGAAGAGGATCTAAACCAACAGCTCATTGTACTAGCCACAAGGTTCATGGATCCAAGTTGGAGGAGCAGATTAAGACTCTCCCTGCACTTCTACACTTCTTGTAACTAGCCAATCAAGACTCCACTAGTCATGTCCTATCCGAATGAGCAATCATATTTGAAAAGAGGTCAAAAACAGAGACAGTAGTTGACCTGTTGCCAGTGGTCAATATCTGTTTCACCCAACAGAATAACTTCACTAAGTTTTTTAAAAAAAATAGTTGTGAACAGATTTTTCTAAATTTAGCAAAGAGATTAGCAGCCCCATGTCAAGCTCAGCATTCTGGTCTGAGTTATTGTTGAGGGAAAAGCTAAAACCAAGCACGGAATGTTTCAGAAGATCTTTTTTTTGGAAAGATGAGCAAAATTAAGTGTGGTTTATAAGGTGATCCTGTATGTAGTAACCCTAGCCACACAGCACAAATTTATGCTCAGTTCTAAAAAATGAATCATGAAAATACAGTTCTGATGCACTTCTTACAAGAGTAAGACAAAAAAAAAGAAAGAGCATTGCAGGGTGGACTCAGTATTTGTAGAAGACCAAACAGAGCTCAGAGTCCCAAAGGATAGGATTTGCTGCTCAATCCAGCCTCATGCAGATATGTGAATGTGACCACACACTCCCCCATTTCCTCTCAGGGGATCAGTTAAGTTAATGGAGCAAGTCAGACGAACTTCGGGGCTGTCTAACTATTGGAAACATCTCAGGATCAGGTCCTATTCAAAAGTAGATAGAAATCCATGGCACAAAGCCAACATAGCTGGTTCTACTTCATCTGGGATTGTGCTTCATAGAGGAATCCCCAGATGATCTGGATCCACATATTTTCCTTGCATTCATGCTCATAAGTGCATTTCCAGATATTCATCCAAAAGCTAAACGTTGTTGGTATCAGTAGTATGTACAAAAAAACATTCAATTCAATTTGGCTTCCATATCAATTGCACAATGCACCAGAATAGTAAAGTTTATATGAAAAAGGCAGCTATACAAATGTTGCCAGGTCCTGCAATTTTTATTCTGATATTCAAGAATATCTTCAAGATCCAACTCCTGAAGACATGTTACATAAGATTCTCAGCTTCCATGTGTTTCTCTGTTCTTGTATGATCATGAAGCTTGATCATACAAGTCACCAAAGTATGCCATAATGGTTCAAAATTTAGAAAGCAAATAAAAAAATAAAACATGATATCCACCAATTTTTACATATTCATAATTTAACAGCTATAAGGATGGCAAGTTTCAGTACAGTCACAGAATACTGTCCCCTGCTACAGAACTGTATAACAGAATCCAAGTTTCCATTTAACAAGAAAAATTCAGCCATAGGACACAAAAACTACTAGACTCAAGACTAGCTGAAACAATAACTATTACAGAGGTGTGAATGTCTTGTGTTCACTCTGAAGCCTAAGTGCACCAGTGTTTTATGTTGTCAACACTTTTTTTAATGCTGTTTATACTGGCACTCGCCTTAGTCAGGCATTGTGAAGAGACAAGATTAAACACTGGAGGGAAACACATTCTTCTCCAGCACAGGGCAAAATAAAACATGCAACTGGATTGGTGCATGCATACACACACAGACTGTTCAAAAGAATTCTATCCAAGTTTTATCCATTCATACCAAAATTAGATGCTACTTCTAATTGTAAATATCCTTCATAACAGTCCTTTTCTTTTGTATACTTTGATCAGGAGGGCAATAGCTAATACTGTCCACTATTTATATAGTGGCTAAAAGCTTCAGAGCATAACCAATTTAACCACTTGACACCTTTCATACTATAGTTTCAGTTTGTTTGAAGACTCAGGTAGATACCATTTCACTGACCACCTTCAATTCCAATTTAGAAAGTTTTCTTCACTTATATAAAAGTTAAAAATGTAATCAAAGTTTTCATTCTGTAGCACGAGACTGAGGAAAAGGTATCTTGCCCCCTCAGAACCAGAGACTGCAAGCTAGTCCGACTGCACTCCTCTAAAGGAAAGCTCTTATTGTACTTTTTTTTTTTTTTTTTTTTTTACCTATGCTCATCTCCTGCAGCCAGTTAAGAATGTATATAGGGTAGACCTCTGATTATACATGGATTGTTCTCTATAAAAATCGTAACAAATGCAGACTTGTTTCTATGTTATGGAGGTCCTAATCCTCCTCCTCTGCCTGTGCTCTATTGTTACAACATCAAAGACCAACTGCTGGCTGAGATACAGTCAATATGAAAAGGGCGACTGGCAAATTTACTGCTTGACTTCATTCCCTTTAAATGGAATAGGCACCATGGCCTTTTTTCAAAGCCCAATCAGAGACATATATCTTCTTTATAGGACATCATGTACAATAAAGAAAAGCTATAACTTGGAAAAAAATAGAACACCTTTAAAAAATCCCATGAGGTGAACATTCCTTTATTAAAATATCACTGTGGTTACATGTTTTCAAATGCTTATTGCATTCTATAGTACCAAAGGTCTCTGATATACATAACTATATTCACAGACTAACTGGGTTATATTTTAGCTAGGCTATGTATGCATGCCTAATATCTGGCTGATTTCAAGAAAACAACTCATAAAAAGTTCTCTCTTAAAACAGAATGTTCATGCTTTTCCAATAAAGTGAAATGGCAATGATCGTATTGCATGAATCAACTGATTGTTTTGTTACCATCTGCTCCATGCAAGGAATATTTATGGAGTTCCTTGGTCAAAACTAATTTTAAGATGACTGCAAATGGTAGCCCAACATCTATATCACATCTTCTATTAATAAGTAATTGAGTGCATCTTAGTTACTGGCCTCTAGAGACTAATATTTACAGATACTATGATCATGTTAAAAATGGGAACACATAATATAGCAACACAGCAGTGATATAAATCTTGGATTTTCATCCCAAGAGAGGAAAATTAAAAAAGGATGCATAATGGAGGCAGAATCCAATCTAAGGGATGATTTTGGCATGAAACTGAAGCTCTCTGACAAGTAAAATCAGTCAATACCAAGTCACTCTGTATTTTTTTTCTGTTTAAACAAAAAGTTCTCTCTCAATGCAAAAGGGCTTGTAACTTGTTTTAAGTACTCAGATATTAACTTAATTATCTACCCAGCTGATGTGTAATACATTACATGTCAGAAGAGATAACTGATATACATGCAATAGCATTTTCCTGAGTTACTGCCTATTTCTAGGCCAGTGACTATAGGTGAACTTCAGCCTACCTTTTAGGAAAACATCCCGTCTTTATTTTTGTATTGCCAATGACAGGGCATTCTTAGCAATCTGTGTTAAGACATTCCACAGCTTAAATTACCGTTGCAAATAAAAATGCAATCTTTATTTCAAGCATAAAGTTGTCATAACAACTTCAACTCCCACAGCTATTGGATTTTATGATACCTTCAAACTACTAGATTGAGTAGCCGTCTATTATTAAGTTTGTTTCCCATACAGGTACTTTAGAGTCATAAAGTTGCCCCTTCACCTTGTCTCTTGAAATCTAAGCAGATACAGTTCTTTGAATCTTTCATTAAAAGGCATGTGTTTCCACCCTTATATTGTTCTGAGCTCACTCCAATTTTTCAGTCTCCTGCTTGAACTGTGGACACTAGAACCAAACACATTCCATTAATGGTCACAAATGGCCACATATAGATGCAATTCTCTTCCTGCTCTTACTCAGTAGTCCCCTGCTTATACCTACAAAGATTCATCTGTATACTACTGCTATAAAATAATAGTTTAACCTGGACTAGCAGTAGAAAATGCTAAGTTTACCAATGGTTTCTAAAGGGAGGAAAAAATGAGAGCTCTATCATTGTCTTTAAGAGGCACTCTAGGCATCCTAAATGACTGCATTATCATGGTATTCTCTTCTTTGACCCTTCCAGTCTGCTACCTTTCCCTGTTTGTTATCTCCTCTTTTCATCTCCAGAAGAAAGGGAAATAGTGGGGAAAGGAACCTCATCTTCATTGGTCTTATGCAGCACAAAGGAGCATGAGGCTTTAAAGAGCATGACACCACATTCACTGAAGACAATTCGGAGTCTGTTAACTATAGTGTACTTCAGTAACCACTGCTAGGCAGAAGGCTGTACTTTATCAGGACTTTACTTGACAGAGGCTCCTAGTTCTTTTCCCCTTTTGAGGTTTTCTGAGGTACTTAAACTGGCATCTGACATTAGAGTCTAGACACTGATAACAGAAAGCCATGCTGGTAAATGGATAAATAAAATATTTTCTAAGTAGAATGGTAATCCCTTTTCCACTGAAAAACAAAAAAGCAGGCTAGTCTGAGGTCTTTCAGTGCTTCTGTGTTAATGCATAATAAAACATACTAGATAGAAATGGATTTATATGATCAGGAAGGGTCCAGATCCCCAAGATCCTGATGTTTTGTTTTTTGATGCTTTGCATGTACAATTCTGCAGAAAACCCAGTTGTGAGGTACCATCAACTCTAACACACAAAGATTAAAGAATACGTTCCGCCAACACTTTAGCTGCTCTAAAAGCATATTGCAACAGAAGTCAATGGATCCAAGTCAAAGTAGACTAGTTGAAGGCCTAGCCTGTAATGTACCATTGTACATTCCAGATAGGTTCTAATCATTCTTCTCACAACTAAGAATGACTTGATAGGAAAAAATAAGGTGGAGATCCTACATAGGCTGGAAAAGGCCCCAAAGACTGTTTCCTACATAATCTTAGAAGTGAACAACTACAGACCTACAATCATTTTGTTGTCTTGCAACGTTACTAGATGAAAATACAGGACCCACTTCTGGGAGTGTATTGTAAGACAGAGAAAGACCCAGGGAAAAAGGAAGCCTAATGAAGGAAGAACCTGCCCTATAAATAGCCTCATACCACTGATAAAATATGAAGAAGTGTTTCCTCGACTGACTGAAGTAGCAAGACATCGGGTTAAACAGCAGCATCTTGATTTTCTTTGCAAGTCATTTGTGTTTCAGTATTACAGTAAAACAATGCTGAAATTGCTTTGCTCTTAAACAATGGATACATGATTTACTGATTTCGCAACTACCTCCATTTCCTAGAAATGCAGGTCATGTAATTTCTTTGTTATGTTCAGACTGGCTTGGGTTTTGGCCTGGCATTTTCCAAGCTCAAAACTTATTGAATTAATATTCCCTTGGGCATATTTGTGCCAGAAGGCAACATAAATCACTGCATCATTTGACATTTTCTTTAGCACCCTGCTTGCACACTTCATTTTCTTACTCTGTTAATACTTCATTATTCATATTGTGTCAGTGCTCAAAAGATTCCATCTATGAGTGGAGAGCCACAAATATGGCCCATGCCTCAGAGCTTGCAGTTGCATTTTCAAAAGTATTCAGCACTGACCTAACTCTGCTTCCACCAAGTTTAAGGGATGCTTGATAAGAAAAAGCTTTGGAAAACTGCACCTTATAGTTGAAGCGTATAGTGAAAGATTACACATGGATATAGCAAAAAGCCAAAGCAAATTCTAGGTAACTGCAAGCATAGAAGAGTAAGTCAGAAATGACTCCACCTTTACCTTTGGTAAAGCACAGTGCTAAAGCTTATTATAGGCAAACCTGTAAAGCTATGAGTTGCAACTGCCAAAGGCTTGAGAATTACGGTTTCAATTATTTTCAGTACGTGAACACAAGGAAACAAGAATATTCATCATAAAAATCCCTTGAAAAGGTCTCAGCATCCAGAAGCCGGATATTCAACTCGAGTATTTTGCTTCTTCTCACCATTGCCCAAAATAACGTAAAAGAAAAATACTGAAACCTTTAAAACTATTTCCTACCATGTCATTTTTTCAAAGTAGGGAAAAAACAAGAAATTGTTGCTGTGTACATCTCTAGAGTATTATGCATCTTTTTGGTCCGATCAGTTTATTTTTTCCTTATTTCCTATTGCACTGGAAATGTATCGCACATATATTCATAGCTCAGTTTTAAATATCTTTCCTTGCTACATGAACTTGTTTACTTGACAGACTTCTGAACAAGTAGAGACAAGATACCACTCTTAAACATCTAGACTGAGCTGACAAACAGATTTAATAACCCATGTAACTGACAATGCTCTCCCTTCTTGTGTACATTTAAATTTCATAATGCTACAAGATAATATTCAGAGAAACTTCTATATGTAAAACCTTCACTGTAGAATTTTTTCCACAATATTTCCTACTTTTATGATTTATTAATATTTAGATTTCCTAAAAATGCTTAAGAGACAAAGGAAGCACAGTTGAATTCCAAAAACTGGCCCTCAATTTAAAATAGCAACCAGGCTGGTTAACCAGAACTCTGTGATGACATGAGCATGCCAGAGTAGGGCAAGGTGTTGAAAAGCCTGGAATTCTGAATGTGCAAATGGTAGGGTTGGGTGATCTATTAACAGATCATCACATGCATATTGAAGCCATACTGGGGAGCACAAGGAGATCGTTCTCCAAGGTAAAACGATATCGAGCTCTTTGGGGTCATAGGGATCAGCAGCAAAGCTGCAACCCTCATGGGCAGCTGGTCTAAATAGGGTAATGTGAGCATACAGAACACTGACAAAGTGGACTAATTGTGAAAAGTTTCCCTCATTGACCCCACCCCTGAGGAAAAGAAAAAGTTGTTTGTAAAAAGCGTTTCTTTGGTTTGACACAAAAATCACATTTTTTAATGTTGGGAAGAAAAAATAAAGTCTCTTACAATATTAAGGTATTTAATCAGAATCAGCAATGAACATTTTTCCCATTACACACACAGTGAACAAACTGAAAAATGAACAAACTGAAAAACGGCCTTAAGAGTTCCCAACAGCCAGCAGTAACAAGTGATAATGAAAAAGTACATATGAAGAGGAAGGAGGATAACTGTGATACAAAAAGGAGGGACAACACACAGTGACTGAAGACAACGGAAGATGGAGAAGGAAAACATAAAAAGTGAAGGCGAAACCCAAAACTGGAAAAAGGTGCCTACTTCTTCCTTTACACCTCCTTTAAGATTTCAAGTAATGAAAGACCTTGAAACAATGAATTATTTAAACAAAAACAAACAAACAACCCCCCCCCAAAAAAACCCAAACAAATCCACACAAGTATTTAAAAATCTCTCCCCACTACAAACAAAATACTAGGTTAGCTTTGAAATTATTGGGACCTACCATAGGTTTAAAAAATTCATCTTTGTGCTCTGATGAAACAGAAGGTGCTTTGTTTTGGTTTTTAAACAAAAAGTCAGTCGATGTAGTGTTCTTAGATGTTCCTAGGATGTCAGCTACATTGAAAGCCACGGTTTATCCACAGAACAAGAACTGTTATACGTATTACTCCAGGAACACCACAAAAGTGTACAGACTTAGAGTAACCAGTGTTAGAAGTGTGACGGCGCTTTTAGACTGTGAGATCATTCATCCCTTTGCTTCTCCAGTGCCACTGTCAACAAGCATGATAATTAGTGCCAACTGGGATAGTGGTTTGTGTCATCAGCATTTACTTTCTAGGGACTGGACTCACACCAGGCACTCCTTTCACATACCATCAGTCACCTAACAATAGTCAGAAAGCCCAAAGACATACTATAGTAGTGTTATTAGCTAGAAGCGACATGTTCAGAAGGACTGTGAGGAAGATAAGACAAGATTTTTGCTTCCTTTTGCAAGAGATGAGGGGTATGGATGTACATGAAGAGGTAAATATAAGTAGGGCTTTACTGCATGTCATCTCTGTGCCTACATAAACACTCTTACCTTGCAGTAAGTGGAAGCAAACATGCAGTAGCTTAGTTCTCCTTGATTGATTTCTATGTGAAGCAGCTGATACACTTAAAGGCTTCCATCCCCTTTTATCCCAAGGCAGATTATTTGTGTCCATACCTATGAAATCTTTAGCTTCACATAATAAGGACTAAGAGGGGATGACTGCTGTCTGTGAATGCATGGAGGGTAGATGACTAGGAGAGAGCCCATATATTTAAAATGAAGGACAGCGTTGGTACAAGACCAAATGGTTATGAACTAAGAACCAACTCTAAATAACTCTGGGCTGGAAGGTTCTGGAGCAGCCTTCTAGAGCAAAAATCTAACTGCTTTTAAAGTGGAGCTTGATAAATCTGTGAATGGGATTATACAGTGTTGTACCTATGACAGCAGGAGACTAGATTTGGTGACCTAGGAGGTTTCTTGTAGCCCAATGTTTCTAACCACATACAACAGATGTTTCTTAATGCACTGTGGGAAGGTGCTCAGATATCCTGGTGATAAGGGAGAGATAAGAACCTAGACAGCACAGAAGAGTGCTCTGAGCAGATGCACTTTATCTGCCACCATCAAAAAGGCACCCAACAAAACCATATCCTTTAGGATGAACAAGATACCCATTAGGACACAGTCAGACATCACCACCAGAAGTTATTTGACTCTTTGAAGTATCAGCCTGTCTCATTCATAAAGCACCTGTCCAATAAAAAGAGAGAGAGAGAGAGAGAGAGAGAGAGAGCGAAAGAAATTACTGGTGTGATCAGGCAAGTCAGGATTAAGTGTCTCTATAAACATATGATGCATGCTTCCTTATCAGTTGTCCTATTTAATTGTCCAAGAGCTGCCCAGAAGACATAAATGGAAAATGCTGAGATTTTCAAAGTGAATTTTAAAGAGAATTAGACATTTAAACAACATAAATTGGGTTGCAAATGCATAGCAGCTTGGAAATTTTCTGCCTTACAGTCCCCATAAATAAGCAGCTTGAGTCTTATTTAGATCGGCAGGCCAAGAGAAGAGCTTTGAATAGGCAGCTATGTATCTGAATAGTGATCAGGTTGCCATTTGATAAAAATCTTTTTCCAAAGGGCAGTGAAAAGCACAGAAGTTACAGGCTTATACACCTATGAAGTGATGAAATATATCTTACAAATGACAACAGGGAATATTTTATCTTCCTCCTCTTTTGCGGTGGAATCTTTGGGCATGTGTAGACGAAACGGGGGCCCTAAATTGAGCGGTTCCTGGGCTGTGGGGGGGGAGGGGCTGGTGCTTCCCTCTGCAGCAGCAGGGGCCCCCTGCCAGGCAGCACCCACCCACAGGCACCCGGCTCGGATGGTCCCAGGGGGCACCGCAGCTGCAGAGGGAAGCACTGTACACCCCACGCAGCTCAGGCAGTGGGTGAAGCCTGCTTTCCCTGGCTGCTGCCAGCCTGCCTGCAGGGCTCCCTACAGAACTGCGGAGCTTCATGGAGCCCAGTGCTTTGCTCTGCGGCTGTAGGAGCAGCAAACTAAAATTCTTCGAGAGAGTTTTAGTTTGCTGCACCCCAAGTCATTTAAGGCATATTACGCTGCTGAATTTCCTACAGCAACTGGAATTAATGCACAATATGCTGCCAAGGCGTGCAAAGACAGACACCATTGAAGTGGTGCAAAAGCATTAAGCCCGCTTTAAAGTGTTGTGCGCACATATCCCTCGTTTTGTCTACACATAGCCTTTGAGAGCAAATTAGGGGCCAATCCTGTCAACCCTTACTCCCATGACTTGCGAAAATAAAGATTATCCACATGAAGGAGAACACACTGGATCGCACCTTATCTGTTACAGCAGTGGACTGTGCTTCTCTTTTCAGAGCTTGGGAAAGAAAACATTTTAGACATAAGTTAATTGTTTAGAGGGGCAGTGGGGGAAGAGAGCTTGAAACAAAGCTGTTCTCTACTTCTCAGTTCACAGCAATAAAACCTACCAATTCTCTCCTGGTTTACTTGAGTGTTATTCCAGGAGATTGCAATAGTATTACACCAATGTAAGAGTGAAGTGACATTGAAGTCAATTTGAGCCTGGGTGGTATTAATAGGCAGGTGTTGCCCATGGCCCTGTTATTGAGTTTATAATAACTCTGCCTCAACATGTGGGCATTATTCAGATTTAAAAGAATTCTTGCACTATTGTTTCTCTTCTGATGGGGTTTCCTGGCACAAGGAAGATCTTGTAATCAGCAGAATGGTTTACTTTGCCTTTACCTATCCATAGTAAAATTCTTCAGACAGAATTTTTTCTTCAAAAACTGGACACTAGTATTTTGGCTGATTTTTTTTTTTATATAAAGATGGCCCTTCTACTGTCTTTCTCTGTTTATAGATACCAGTGATACAGTGTAAACAAAATGCTGAGACAATAGCCTGCCTATGTTCCCAATTTCTCCACCACTCAGAAAGGAAAGTACCAAGATCTGTTACCACTTGGTAGAAGATAGATAGGTATGAGACCGAAGTGTGGATACCCTCTCTAACTACGGTATTATGAGCTATCCTTCATTGCTCTTTACAAAATTCCAGGAAATACTCTGCAGGAAATACTATTTATAGTAGTATGATGGTATTTACCTTACAATGAGCAAATGCACTCTAACTTCATAGAGGTTGGAACGGGTAAAACAATAAGGTTCACCACTGTGTGACTCCACTTTTATGATAGTATAGACACCAAGTTACAATAGCATAAACTGCATTGGTGGGCCAGGCCCACTGCCTCCCTCAGAAGCACAAATGTTATCTACCATTACTGATTCTACAGGACACACATACCAAGCAGGAGCATCAAAGGGCACCTATACATGTGACAGAGTGCTGCTCCAACCTGTGCTAATTAGCATGTGATTAATCCAGTCTGCTGAAGCACGCCAATTGGCATGCTCTAGCAGCCTCGTTTTGTGTATTCAATGTCCCCACATTTCAAAACGGTGGTGGAGGCATGTTAACTGTCACTCATTGAATAAGCTTTAGTTAAAGTGCCCCCACCGCCATTTTGAAGTGCAGGACGCTGAATACACATGACGCTGCAGGCACTTTAATTAGAGCAGCACTTATAGCTGCTTTAATTGAAGTGCCTCCTCCTCCACTCCGGAGCATGTGTATAGACACCCAAAGTGACACTAACTGGGGTTGAATCTGTGTCATCATCCCCCCACACCCAAATGATGCTTCAAGAGCATCAGGATCAGCAGAGGCACAAAGTGATCCAGATGGCTGGAAAATGTAAATGTGATTGTGTGTATTTACACAAGCACATGGGTTGGGAGGGTAGGGGAGGGAAGGTACCAAAGATAAAAAATGAGAGAGGAGAGAAAAGCAAATTGTTTAATTTTAGGGTAAAGTTTTATCTGAATTTCTTTCATCTACCAACCAAATTAATGGTAAGGCTTAACTTAATTGGAAGGCAAAGACACACAAGAAAGACGTCCTTCCAGAAATATGGAATTTCCACCAGTATTTGCAAGGGGAGTGGGGGAGGGAGGGGAAGAGTAGCTCCTTCCCCACAGAAAGAGATCAACTTAATGCACTTTACATTTATGTAAATAAAAAAAGATAGGCTATATACATGCAAGCACACATGCACCTTTATGCATCATCTGCAAGTCCCTAGTCCCACATTAAAGTTATAGGCCTGATTCAGAAAAAATTATGTGGAGAAGCACGTAAGTGCTTCCTGAATTGGGATCTGAACCATCGGACTTTACTCATAGACTATCATCATGTGCACACACACGGTCACGTTTTGCCCATCTTCTTCATGCATACAGTCCTACTGAAGTCCCATAGGTCACGTGCACATGTGCATGGATGTTTGGTTCCCTGGGGACAACCAACGGCAGCGCACCTTGTTCACTGCTAGTTGTCCTTGGGGAACGCCTATGCCCCACGCCCTCCAGCACAAGGCAAGTTATCCCAGGTAGGGTTGGGGAGGCTGGGGCTACCAGCCTTATCTGGGGTCCTGCAGGCCTCCCGGGGCTGCAGCAGCAGTGATCCTGCCACATGGAATCTGGCTGGCAGAGGAGTGTGGCTCCAGTTGGCCCAGCTCCAGTAGTGAGCGGTGTGCATTGCCCCTGCATGTGGTGCTCTGCTTTTTTGGTTTTTTTGACACCTGGATACCCAGGGGTCAATCCCCCCCCTTCCTTGAAGCGTGGAGAATGGCTGAACATGCGCTATGTGGCACCACAGATGTCTGTGGTGCCACATGCCTGCACTCATCTGGATGCAGCAATAAAGTCTATATTTAATGCTGATCATTCTTATTTTTTCATAACTATAAAATTCATCCTCTGAATGATACTAGAAATCAGAGCAGTGTTTACAAATCCTCAGTGGTAATGACTTTGGTATGCCTGCAGGCTTTGATATAAAACGTGCCTGGTCAAAGTTACATTTCCGAATAGTGGTGGTATAAAAAGATCTTATTTGGATATGCCAATGTGTGACATGCAACAGATTTTGTTACACAAAGTGTTTATCTGATATTACTCCATTGTGTTATACTATATTCTCCCTCTTCACACCCTTTTTAAGGCTCCAAAGGAAAAAAATAAATAAAGGAAGGTGTGAACACTGCCTGATTTCTAAGCAGTTGCCACCTTTCCATAACCCCCAAGCACACAGGATGACAGAAATGCAAACTAAACAACTCTGTATATCAACCAACCTAAACAGTGTGTATATCAAGCTGAGTTCTGTTACATCACATATGGATTTTATCAACTAGTAAACCCCCCCCAAAACCCCATGTAAACAACAGCAACCTGATTTACTACCATTTGTTTATAACAGATCTGTTTTTGTGTAGTTGTAAGTACCCCTTCAGCATTGATTTTTCACATGGGAATGCAGTAATGTTTGCTGCTCCCCAACTATTTGTCAGTCTGATTAATTTAACAGCTCCACATCTTTCCTGAAATTACACAAAAACTGAAGTTACTAGCGTAAGCTTAAAAAAGCTTGAGATGGGCATTCTGATATCTTGCATGAGACCATCTGCCTACTAGTATTATGAATAGCAATTTTTTTAGAACAAGTTACTATATTTTTGGCTACAAAATGAATCCCTGCAAACGCCGAGAGCAACTGACTGATAAATTTTCCATCTGTTTAAATGCTCATTGTAGTTCAATACACTCTGTGCTGTTAATGTCTGTTACAGAGACACAAGTCACAAATATATAACTGCAAAATCAATTCAGTAGGGAAGTATATAAACCTCTTTTTTTTGCTACAAATGGCAACACAAGATGAAAATAGGAACTGGGCTGCCAAAACTATCACGATGTTTACAAAGACATAGACTTCTTTGAACAGATAACTTTATAAAACAGAATAGAGATACTTCTTGAAGTCAGAAGTCAATAGGTTTTTGACAATGGTTGGTCAAATTGATACCAGTAAGAATTTCTGGAAGGGATGATTTTCCCTCTTTTTTTCTCTGCCCTGATGCAGTCTTCTCAACAAATTCCTTTGGGAAATGGCATCACCCAGAGTCCCCATTTGTCCAGATGTTTCCCTCATTATGTTATTAGCCTGTCAAGAAAGGCAATTGCAGGGTTATTCTAATGATTGAAAACACCTCATAAAAAAGAAAGAGCCCTCTCCAAATTTACTTTTCCACAGAACATCATTTTTAAGGCAGCCCATGGACCCATGAGGAAAGAAAGCATCATTTATAACATCTTATTACTAGAGAGGTAGTTAGCCATGTTAGTCTAAAGTCTGGCTGGAGATGCACCTTATAGACTGACAAAAATCAGAGATGCACAAGCTCTCCCAAGTCCCAGCTCAGTTCATTGGATGTTGTGAAAAGACATGCACAGAGCAGTCCATCAACAGAGTGCCCTGAAAATCAAGACTGCTGCATGTGCATCCTTTCACAGCTTTTGCTGAACTGAGCTTGGACTCACAAAAAGCTTGAGCATCTCTGAGTCAGTCAGTCTATAAAGTGCATCTCTGTCCTACTCCTAGCCAGAGATACCTTCTGCCATAGGCACCAACTTTGGTTTTTGCCAGTGGGTGCTTTTTTAAAAAAAAATTTTTAATGTGTTCCTGCACTAAGCCCAAAAGAGGCTGTGCATTACTTCAACCCAGCTTGCCCGACATAGCTCGTGGGTGCTGAGCACCCACTAAATTTTTTTGGTGGGTGCTCAAGCCCTGAAGCCCCCATGGAGTCAGTGCCTATGTCTTCTGCCTTATTACTAGAAATCCTGAACACCTTAACAAGGCAGAAATGCCAAAGGAGCGACAGACAGACCTGCAGCCGACCCAGGAAAATGCCATCGTGGGCTTTTTGCTCAGCCCTTATTCGAGCCCACTGAGGTCAGTGAGTTTTCCTCACCAGGGCTTGCTCTAGCAACCTTCCACACAGGCTTCCTGGGTGAACCACTACATCTGCCCCATCTCAGCCAGCAGACTCAAGCACCCCCCACCAGGATGCTCAGGACAGCTGAACAGGACCCCTGCACATAAAAATGTGAATCAAGCCCTGATTGCAATTCAGTGACATTCTGACATTGCCATCAGCCAGGGCACCCACTAGAGTTGGGGGGGGGGGGGGGCAGGAGGAGAAGAGAAAGTGGCACCCACCAGACCCGCGCTGAATGCCATTTTCTGTCAGGTCTCTGCCCACCGGATCTGCCCACACGTGCATTCAGATGGGGGGGAACCCCCCCGATGCATGAATTTTGGGTTGCAGCGGTGCTGGCCTCAGGATACTCCCTGCACCCGACCAGCGAAGGGTGACTGTGCCCCAAACCTAGCCAAGAACTCCCCGCGAAGTGGTCCAAAGAAAAGACATCACACCTCCTGCGAACCCCCTGGGCTGCCCACTCTGCATCACGAGGGTCACCGTCCGCCCGGGCTGTCCCAGACGGGTCCTCTTTGCTTTGAGCCCTCGAGGGCCAAGCCATACCCCGCTCTCCCCGCACGCAGCACACGCAGGTGCGCTCTCTGCTGGACTGGGGAGCCGGCCTGCAGAGGGGCCGCGCTAACTCACCTGGCGCTGGGCGCGGGTGCGGTTGGCGAGGGCGGGCGGGGCGGCGCCGCGCAGCACCGTGATGTGCAGCGTGAGGAGCAGCAGCCCCAGCAGCAGCAG